>NC_083760.1:84148124-84415624 GCF_963514075.1 Conger conger | reverse complement strand
GAGGAAGAGGTGAGTTAGCAGCAGGGAGGTATCTGCCCAATCTGGCAATAAAGTATAAATACAGCAGCACACTGTACAGAGATACAGCACTATACAGTCTGTAAATACAGCACCACACAGTATAGAGATACACCACTATACAGTCTGTAAATACAGCACTACACAGTATGGAGACACAGCACTATACAGTCTGTAAATACAGCAGCACACTGTGTAGAGATACAGCACTATACAGTCTGTAAATACAGCACTGCACAGCACAGTACAGAAATACAACACCGTACAGAGCAATGTAGCAATACAGCCACACACACGAACATACCAACACCCACACAAAAACATCCCACGCTTCCTTGCGCACACATGCAGCCCAAGTACACGCCGACACACATACATGCACACACGTATATGCTGACACACTCACACATGTACACAAACACACACATACGTAGGCAGGCACACAGCTGAACTCACATGAAGCTGACGATGAGCAGGATGGTGGAGATGCTCCCGCCTCCGCGGGCTCGATCTCCCAGCTTCAGGTACTGACCACCTGGGTGAAACAGAGGAGCGAGGTCAACACCCAACACACAGGAAACAGCGGCCCTAACCAAGCCTCCGGAAGAGCACTGCCATTTTACCACAACGCAAGGAGCTTAACCTGAACTGCCCCACAATGAGAACATCTAGTCTGGATGAGCATGTATGCTAAACACCTAAACCAGGGGTGCCCAATCACATCCCAATCAGGTCCGAGAGTACACAGGTTAATTTCAACCAACCAACATATCGCCCGATTTCTCAAACGAGTCCCTGCTCTCTGGATGAAGCTGTGTCCATTCGTGAAATGAGCTGGTGTAGTGGTTTGTTGTAATGAGAAACCACACACACTCAGACAGCCCTCCATGGCACACGATGGGGCACTCTGGCCCAAATGTAGGAAATGTGCTGTTCTGCACTTGGCCACTAGAGGTCAGCGACAGACTGATGTGCGTTGCTTCAGCCTGCACTCAGCAGTCCCCCCCTCCCTCTCTCCAGTAGCCTCCCCTCCCTCTCTCCTGTAGCCCTCCCTCCCTCTCTCCTGTAGTCCGCCCTCCCTCTCTCCTGTAGTCCTCCCTCCCTCTCTCCTGTAGCCCTCCCTCCCTCTCTCCTGTAGCCCCCCCTCCCTCTCTCCTGTAGCCCCCCTCCCTCTCTCCTGTAGCCCCCCTCCCTCTCTCCTGTAGTCCTCCCTCCCTCTCTCCTGTAGCCCTCCCTCCCTCTCTCCTGTAGCCCTCCCTCCCTCTCTCCTGTAGCCCTCCCTCCCCCTCCCTCTCTCCTGTAGCTCCCCCTCCCTCTCTCCTGTAGCCCCCCCTCCCTCTCTCCTGTAGCCCTCCCTCCCTCCCTCTCTCCTGTAGCCCCCCCTCCCTCTCTTGTAGCCCTCCCTCCCTCTCTCCTGTAGCCCCCCCTCCCTCTCTCCTGGAGCTCTCACCGGCCTCCCTCCGGTCCCTCTCCTCCCCGGGGCCTCCTCCGCCGCGCTCCCCTCCGCCGGCCCCTCCGTCCCTCTCCCTCTCTCCTGCTCTCCGGGAGCAGTTGCGCTTGCGTCTGCGCAGGCCGGGCGGGGTCTTGGCTGCGTCGGCCGCGATGGTCTCGCCCGCCCCCACCACCGACACCTCCGACTGGAGCAGAGTCTCCAGCTTACACACCTCCATCTCTGAGAGAGAGGGAGAGAGAGAGAGAGAGAGGGAGAGGGAGAGGGGGAGGGGGGAGAGAGAGAGAGAGAGAGAGAGAGAGAGGGGGAGAGAGAGAGAGAGGGAGAGGGGGAGGGGGAGAGAGAGAGAGGGAGAGAGAGGGAGAGAGAGAGAGAGAGAGAGAGAGAGAGAGAGAGAGAGAGAGAGGGGGAGGGGGAGAGAGAGAGGGGGAGGGGGACAGGGAGAGGGAGAGGGGGACAGGGAGAGTGAGGGAAAGAGTGAGAGGGAGTGAGAGAGCGAGAGAGAGCGAGAGAGAGCGAGAGGGAGTGAGAGGGAGTGAGAGGGAGTGAGAGGGAGTGAGAGGGAGCGAGAGGGGAGCGAGAGGGGGGGAGGTGGAGAGAGGGAGAGAGAGGTGTGGGAGGGGGAGGAGAGATACAGAGAGAGAGAGATGGGGAGAGAGAGAAGGAGAGTATGTGAGAAAATGAGTATATGAGAGAATGACAGTATGAGGGAGAGTGAGAGTATGTGAGCGAATGACAGTATGAGGGAGAATGAGAGTGAGAGGGTTCATGCGAAATAGAGGGACAGGAGAAGGGGGGAGGGGGGAGAGTGCCAAAGGTCCAAAGAGGGGAGCGTGAGAGGGAAGAGTTAGTGTGTGAGAGAGAGGACAGAGGCAGAAAGGGAGAATCAGAGTGTTGTGTGAAAGTGTGTGTGTTGTGCGAGCGAGAAAGTGTGTGTGTTAGATGGAGAAATGGAGAGGGGGGGAGGGGCACAAAAAGAGAAGGGAGAGACAGTAAACAAACGTGTTGTGCCAGACTTTCCCAAAATAAAACAGGAAGGGAGAAAGGAGCGCAGAGAAAGAGGAGAAGACGAAGGGAGCGGGGAGGCGATAATCTCCTTTCTGCAGCCCTGCAGGAGGACAGGAAACAGACTGCACACCACCACCGGCACAGAACCGGTCAGAACCGGTCAGAACCGGTCAGAACCAGATGGAACCAGATGGAACCAGATGGAACCAGACACACCTGCACGCATGCATAGAGAGAGCAGGGCTGGACAGAACCATTCAGAACCGGTCACAACCGGACGGAACCAGGCACGCATGCACAGAGAGAGCAGGGCTGGACAGAACCATTCAGAACCGGTCACAAATGGACGGAACCAGACACGACTCCACGCATGCACAGAGAGAGCAGGGCTGGATAGAAGCGCATGCAGAGAGCCGGTCAGAACCGGTTTGGACAGGTCAGAGCCGGTCAGAAGCACTCACCCATGTGCCTGTAGTACTCCTCGATGCCGCTCCACGTGTTCTTCTCTATCAGAGCCTTCACCAGGCTCCACGGCTGCTTCCTGTAGCAGATATCAGAGGACACTCTGTGGGAGAGACGGAGGGAGGGAAGGGGAGAGATGGGGAGAGAGATGGAGGGAGGGAAGGGGAGAGTGATGGAGGGAGGGATGGGGAGAGAGATGGAGGGATGGATGGGAGAGAGATGGAAGGATGGATGGGGGAGAGATGGAGGGATGGATGGGGGAGAGATGGAGGGATGGATGGGGAGAGACGGAGGGAGGGAAGGGGAGAGACGGAGGGAGGGAAGGGGAGAGAGATGGAGGGATATCAACACCTGATCTTATAAAAGTGGTTAACTGCTCATATCGAACAGCCAGTTCAGGCTGCTATGGTCTGGCTATTTAACGCACAAGTAGACAAACCATGTCAAAAACTCGACCTCAAATGCTACGAATCTACACGAGACAAGCATTTAGTACGATAGAAATACATCTCAAAGATAATGTTTAAACCAGACTCTTTCTGTAAACCATGTGTGATTTATCGACATCTAGAGCATGTAATCTGTCATTGTTTTGCGGGTGTGCGTGTACGTGTGTGTGTGTGTGTGCGTGCGTGTGTATGCGTGTGTGTACGTGTGTGTACGTGTGTGTGTGTGTGTGTGCGTGTACGTGTGTGCGTGTACGTGTGTGCGTGTACGTGTGTGCGTGTACGCGTGTGTGTGTGTGTGTGTGTGTGTGTGTGTGTGCGTGTACGTGTGTGTGTTTTGCACGTGCCAGCACAGGTGTAGTCAGGCCTGTTTACCTGAGACGGCTCTTGTGGCGGTTGACGGAGGTGAGGCAGTATCGGTGAACGGTGTAGAAGTAGTCCTGGTACGGGATGCCCGAAGTGATGACCTCAGAGTCCACCACATAGCACTCGCCCCGGGCACTGCTCCTGTGTAGGGTCTGAGGAGGACCAGAGAAACGCCGTTACCCCCAGCCACACAGCTGCCACGGGGCTATGGAGCAGCCCGTTACTCCGTTTCACAAAGCAGGATTACTGACTTAGCAGGATGACTGCACTGAGTAAAACCCGGAACATGGTTGCCCGGTGCAGTTATCCAGCTAAGTCAGTTATCCAGCTAAGTCAGTAATCCAGCGTCATGTATAGCAAGTTAGGCAGAAAGACGAACGGGACGCTGCACTTTGTGTTAAAAGACCGTCTTAGTGGACAAGGTGCGTGACTGGGACCCGGAAGGTTGGTGGTTAATGCCCTGGCGTAGCCACGAGAAGATGGGCACAGCAAGGCCCTTAAGCCCACAGTGCTCCAGGGGGGATTGTCCCCTGCTTAGTCTAATCGACTAGAAATCGCTTTGGATAAAAGCATCTGCTGAATAAGATTTTTTTTAATTTATTTTTTTGGCCGTTTTTCCGTACTTCCAAGGAACTCAGAAGACGTCAGGAACGATCCAAATACTTTCCCAGCTCTTCCCCCAGGTGGGCTGATGTGCCGTGGAAACCTGGAGTTCCCGGAATTATCTGCTTGTGGATTTCCCCCTTCCACGCACAGTTCACAATTTCTCCTCATTTCGACTTCCTACTTTCCCACTTAATACACTACCTAACTGTACCCTGTCCAACCCATTTGATTTGCTATAATGGATTTCAAAAAACGTTTCTGTTAAATCCATCTACGATTACACCCTGCCAGCCAGCGGGACGGGGCCGAAAACCCAGCCGAAAACCCCAATCAGACCTGGGTCAGTTACGCACTTCATACGCTGTAACCCTTCACAGACCCGTAAAAGTGTGTCATGAGTGAGTGAGCGAAAGTGAGAGGGTGAGATGCTGAGCGAATGAGTGAGAGAGTGAGAGAGTGAGAGAGTGAGAGAGTGAGTGAGTGAGTGAGTGAGTGAGTGAGTGAGTGAGTGAGTGAGTGAGTGAGTGAGTGAGAGAGTGAGTGAGTGAGTGAGTGAGTGAGTGAGAGAATGAGAGAATGAGTGAGAATGAGTGAGTGGGTGAGTGGGTGAGTGGGTGAGTGAGTGAGTGAGTGGGTGGGTGGGTGAGTGGGTGGGTGGGTGAGTGGGTGAGTGAGTGAGTGGGTGGGTGAGTGAGTGAGTGGGTGGGTGAGTGATGTCAGCGAGCACCGATAGATTGCGAGAGCGATGTCAGCTGACCTGGGTCTCCACCACGGGTGCGGTTTTGGGGCCCAGGGGGTTGTTGATGGCGATGGTGTAGCTCAGAATTCTGCTGGTGTTCCCACTACTGCCGTCCAGCTGCCAACCACGCACATTCAGATCTGAGAGAGAGGGAGAAGAAAGGGAGTGAAGGAAGGCAAGAGGAGAAAGTGAAGAAAAAGGGAGAAAGAGAGGGAGCCAAACATGGAGTCACGGTCAGTTCAACTTCACACTTACCGGAAAGTTCCTCGCAGTAATAGATAATAAACCACTCACTTTCTCCCAAAACTACACAAAAAAAAAACAGTCTATCAGAACAGCAAACAGGACAGACCTGTACAGACTAGAGCAGGAGAATGGAGGGAGAGGGGGAGAGAGCGAGAGATAGAGGGGGGGAGGTAATGGAGGGAGAGAGACGGAGGAGGACGGCAGAGATTGTGAGAGAGAGGTTAACAAAGCGTGAAGGAATCCTCAGAGCGTTCATTAACAGGACAAAAGCCATGCGCTCAGCGAGAAGGAACGAGGGAAGGGGGGGGAAGGGGGGGGGAAGAGGGGGGACCGGTGGAGGAAAGAGAGAGCCCCGAAATGAACAGAGTCCACAGGCAGCGCAGCCCTCACACTGGCACACAGCCCTGGCAGCCTCGTGAGGACGCAGAGTTAGCCGTGGTGAGCTTCCTGTCTGCACAGAGCGACAGCCATCAGCACAGAGAGGCCTATCAGCAGCTTTAACCCCTTTAATCTCTCTCCCCCTATCTCTATCTCTCCCTCTATCTCTCCCTCTATCTCCATCTCTCCCTCTATCTCCATCTCCCTCTCCCGCCCCGCCCCACCTCTCTCCCCCACTCCCTCTCGCCCGCCCCGTCTCTCTCCCCATCCCCCCCTCCCTTTCTTCCCCTCGCCCGCCCCATTTCTCTCTCTCTCCCTCCCTCCCTCTCTCTCGCCCCTGCAGTAACGCCAGAGACTCCTCCCACTGCAGGGGCTCTGATTGGAGGGTTGGGACGGGGGGGAAGGTCAAACGCACCAGGCTGGAGGTGCTCGTTATCAAACCCGCAGGAGAGAGGAGAGAGGAGAGGGGCGCAGGAGGGTTTTGGGCTGCTTGTGTTATGGTTTCTGCCGGCCCGGCAGTGCTGTGGCTGTGGCTGGCGACACTCTGACTGGGACAGGGGCCGCACTGGTGCCCAGGCAAAGAACCCGAGGAAGAGAGTGGGGGAGAGTGTGTGTGTGTGTGTGTGTGTGTGTGTGTGTGTGTGTGTGTGTGTGTATAGGTGTGTGTACATAAGTGTATGCGTGCGTGCTCACCAGTGAAGTGCCTCTGGGAGAACAGGTGCTGTATGAAGTGTGTGTCGGCTGAGAAGAGCAGGTCGTGCAGCTTGTCCACGCCCATCCGCACCACCGTGTTAATGTGTAGCCGCCCACTCAGGTCCCCGCAGAACGAGTCCACCTCACCTGCACAGGTAAGGGACAGCCAATCAGAAACGGCACACAAATTAACCACACCTATGACAGCACACATGGAGGGAGGAAGGGGGAAACGGCACACTTTCGTATTAGCAATGCTAACCAGGCCATTTGCTATGCTAACCGGGCCATTAGCACACAGAGTTACAGAGAGGGGCGCAGCACTGCCCCCCTCAGGCCACCCCGGGCCACTGCAGTGCAGGCTCCGGTACAAGGCCGAATGGACGGGCTGTTCTGGAAAAAACCGTGAAACATCGAACCTGAAACGGCGCACCTACCAGCATGGCCGACAAGGCTCCCTTAAAGAGGGGGTGAAACAGCAGCGTGCACTTACACCAGCTAGCCGACGAGTTTACCCGAGTCTAAAACGAGCTTGTCTGCCGACCCACAGCGGACGCGTAGCCATAAACACTTCTGCAATGCGGCCGAACGCAGAGGCCCATGCTCCGCGTTCCTGGCTACGACATCCACCAAGACGCCAGCCTGGGCGTCGTATGGCACACGCCGCACCGGCGACTCCAAGCCCTCCGCAGACTGAGGGTCACGTCACCGAGTTCACCTGCGGCGATTCCAGGCTCGCACAGACGCAGTGGCGGTTTTGACCGTGAACTTCAGCGTGATTTTCAGCATTTATTATTCATGTGTAATTTCAGATCCTGGCTCTAGACCTAAAATACGGGAACACAAATACGTATTCAAGAGGTAAAATGATGGAGATCTTTTTAAACTTTCGCAAAAAGATCACCTTCATTCACAAAACTCTCTCACTTCAGAAGCCATTCTGCTCAAACGCTGTAGCCCTCTCCACCGCTCTTGATTCTATGAAAAATTATATATTTGATCTTTCTGCAAGTCACTCGGTCAACATATGCAGGTAAATATTTACAGTGCAGATTATTATCATCAAGAGCATGCGTCAAATCTTGCAACATTTCACAGTATTTGTGCAGTAAGTGTATTTTTGATCAGGCACAGCTTAAGATGGGGGGGGGGGGGGGGGTCCTGTCTGAGGGGGGTCTAACAGGGGTCAGCCCCATAGGCATGCATACAGAAGTACTGCTCATTCCAAACGCTTATTTCTTCTCCTCTTGAGCAAGAAATGAAATTAAGACGGGGAAGTTGAGAAAACGTGAAACAGTGAGTGAGTGAGATGAAACAGAAATGGCAGATGCGTGGTAGATGGGGAGAGGTCCCCAGGTTGACAATCTATACGTCAGGCTTTCCGAAGTAAGGAGTTCCTAACTTCCTAACATCTAGCTCCTAGAAGGAACATTTAAGGGGTTGGAATGTCCTTAAAGATGCCGGACCTCGGTCGCTTTCTGGGTCAAGAGCAAGAAAAGGATTGGAATGGAATGGAATGAGCCCCTAGACAGGAAACATCAGCAGTGCAGCACTGGGACGAGCCAAGAAAACAAGTCAGTGCGCAGAAAGTTCTTGTGCACTCAGCATGCACACTTCCGGGAGTTTGACTGCCTGGTCCCTCCCATCCGCTCCAGGTCTTACGGACGCTCTATGGTGAGTCTGTGGAGAAGAGGGGGTGGGGGGGGCCACTCACTCTCTTCCTGTGTGTCCGAGGAGTTGCTGGGGTCGGTGGGCAGCTCCTCGTCGTTAGTGACGTCCAGTGAGGAGAGATTTCCCAGGCTGTGGGGCAGTGGAGGAGGCGCGTGATTGGCTGACTCCGACAGGCTCTCCCCGCCCTCCTCCAGGTTCTGAGGACCAATGGGAAAGGGAGGGGGAGGGGTTAGCACAGTGATACCGAGAGAAACCGCAACGCGCGCGCACGCACACACGCACACACGCACACACGCACACACGCACACACGCACACACGCACACACACAAACCCGACAGAGCTCGGGGTTTTAACACTAGCACTGCATGCCGTCTCGCCCATGTAGAAATCCTACCCATGGAATCATGAAGTACTGCCAAAAAAACACAACCCTACTAACATCGGGCTGATGCAGTGTCATGATTAAATGGGCGGCCTGTAGCATAGCGGTTAAGGTACGTGACAGGGACCCGTAAGGTCGGTGGTTCAATCCCCTCCCCAGTGTAGCCAAAATAAGAACTGCTCAGCTGTGGGGCCCTTGAGCAAGGCCCTTAACCCTGCATTGCTCCAGGGGAGGATTGTCTCCTGCTTAGTCTAAATGGTAAATGGTAAATGGTTGGAATTTATATAGCGCCTTTATCCAAAGCGCTGTACAACTGATGCTTCTCATTCACCCATTCATACACACACTCACACACACGACGGCGATTGGCTGCCATGCAAGGCACCGACCAGCTCGTCAGGAGCATTTGGGGGTTAGGTGTCTTGCTCAGGGACACTTCGACACAGCCCGGGCTGGGGATCGAACCGGCAACCCTCCGACTGTCAAGACGACTGCTCTTACTGCCGGAGCCATGTCGCCCCCAGTCTAATCAACCGTACATCGCTCTGGATAAGAGCGTCGACCAAATGCCAATAATGGGATGTAATGTAATGTAATGTAAATGCAATAACAAGGAGAGATATTCAGAAGCAGAACAGCAATTTAACGTGAGAGCCCAAAAGAGGCATGACAAACAGAGGCCGGGAGAGTTCCAACTTCTAATCAGTTAGTGTACACTCACCAAGCACTTTATTAGGCATTTAGATTTATTGACTTTTACTGCTGTAGCCTATCTACTGAAGAGTTATGATGCGTTGCGTGTTCAGAGATGGTCTTCTGCATACCACTGTTGTAATGTGTGGTTATTTGCGTTACTGTCACCTTCCTGTCAGCTTTGACCAGACTGGTCAAAGCTGACAGGAAGGTCAGCCTCCTCTGACCTCTCTCAATAACAAGGTGTTTCTGCCCACAGAACTGCTGCGCACAGGATGTTTTTTGCGTTTCGCACCATTCTCTACAAACTCTAGAGTGAGCGTGAAAATCCCAGAAGCTCAGCAGTTTCTGAGATACTCAAACCACCAACAATCCCACAGTCAAAGTCACTTGTTAAACTTTAATGGCAAGTTGGGCTGTAGTAAAATCTTTGTGCCTTTGAATCAACACAAGTAGTAAATGGATCACACAAACCAATTAACACCAGAGAAATGGTACTACGGACAGAGTTTCGGCAGAGAAGAATTGTAAAACAGTGAAAGACAGAGACAGGTTTGTCCTCACAATAAAGCAGAGCGCATCTCCGATTTCTAATTCCTGAGCCAACTCACAGCCTTCATGCAATGCAGAAGCGCTGGGACAGCCTGTAGTTGTGTTATACGTAAGTGCATCAGTTTCAGTTGTGAGAACGGGTGCATGTCTGCTCTATGAAAACAGCACCTCGCATAAGCCACAGCCACAGTAACTGGAAACCAGGCGTTAGTGGATCCGACACCCAGTGGTAGCGGGGACGTGATTTTTCACACCCTAAATGGCCTTGGGTATGACTCATGCACACACATACACATACACATACACATAGACACACAAACTGCACAGTTCTAATGTCTTTCTGCTAATGTTTCACTCCTAACACAGACCCTAGACCATGAATAGCCTATGCTCACTGAATAAAATAAAAAAAGAAATAAAATTTCATTTTGTTTTATCACACATGTTCATAGCTCAATGATGATAAATATACAATATATTGTGCAGCTCAACACTCACAAACAAACAGCGATTGGCTGACATGCAAGGCACCAGCCAGCTGATCAGGAGCAATTGCGGGTTAGGTGTCTTGCTTAGGGACACTTTGACACACCCAGGGCGGGATCGAACTGGCAACCCTCCGACTGCCAGACGACCGCTCTTAGCTCCTGAGCTAATGTAGTCATATTTTTTTTGTTTGTTTTGTTTTATTTTCTCTACAAGGTGGAGAGTGCAAAGGTTGCTCTAAGACAGAGGTGTCCAGTCTTATTCTAAAAGGGCCGGCGTGGGTGCAGGTTTTTGTTTTAACCCAGCAGTAACACAACTGATTATACTAATGAACCAATCGTGGTCTTTAATCAAGACCTTGATGAGTAGAATCAGCTGTCTTAGTCCTGTGCTAAAACAACAACCTGCAGACACACCGGCCCTTTCTGCATAAGATTGGACGCCCCTGCTCTAAGAGAATCTGCTGAATGCCGAAAACACGATGTGTGGAAAGGAGAGCTGAAGTTGAACCGGAGACGTTTGGGGGCGGTCACGGGACTCACGGCGGAGGCGCCCCCGGTCTGGGTGGAGAGGGCGGCGGACGGGAGGGACCCCTGGGAGCTGGGCGGGCTGGGGGGGCTGGGAGGGCTGGGGTCCGGCTCGAACCCCACCCTGGGGGACGGCACGTCCACCGACGCGCTGGAGGGGGGAGAGGAGCCCCCGCACGGGGCGGACGAGGAGGAGGAGGAGGGCGGCGAGCAGGACACGCCCACCGAGCTCAGCTCCAACAGCTCCGACATCGACACGGACTCCTCCCCCGGCCTGAGAGAGGGAGAGAGAGAGAGAGAGAGAGAGAGAGAGGGAGAGAGAGGGAGAGAGAGGGAGAGAGAGGGAGAGAGAGGGAGAGAGAGGGAGAAAGGGGGACGGAGAGGGAGGGAGAGCAGGGGGGAGAGAGAGAGAGAGAGAGAGAGAAAGAGAGAGGGGGAGGGGGAGGGGGAGAGGGAGGGAGAGTGAGGGAAAGAGTGAGAGAGCGAGAGAGGGAGAGAGGGAGAGAGGGAGGGGGGAGTGGGGGAGGGAGAGAGAGAGGGAGGGAGGGAGAGAGAGAGAGAGGGAGAGAAAGGGGGAGAGGGGGAGAGAGGGGGGGAGGGAGAGAGGGAGAGGGGGAGAAAGGGGGGAGGGAGAGAGGGAGAGGGGGAGAAAGGGGGGAGGGAGAGAGAGAGAGAGAGAGAGAGAGAGAGGGAGAGAGAGAGAGAGGGGGAGAGGGAGAGGGACAGAGAGGTGGACAGTGTGAAAGTGTGCAAACCAACCTCATTCGCACAAAGCTGGATTAACGGGTTAGCCGGAGAACTGCACAGAGTAAAACCCGGAACACACGCGCGCACACACACGTGTGCACACGCACACACACAGGGACTCACAGCAGACCGTTGATATGCTGAGCGGTGGGGGAAACGTAGTCGTCGTCCTCGCTGGTGAGGCCCAGCTCTGTGCCATAGCACTGGTGCACAATGTGCCACAGCTCCTTAGGAGAGAGGGGCTGGGGAGAGAGAGAGAGAGAGAGGAGAGAGAGAGAGAGAGAGAGAGAGGCAAAGCCCCAAGTTAACTACACTGCTCACACCAAGACAGAGTGACAGTCACATTAACCAAGCTCCTTATTACAGAGAGACAGGGCTACGGTCATATTAACTACACTGCTCAGATCAAGACAGGGCAACAGTCATATTAACTACACTGCTCAGATCAAGACAGGGCAACAGTCATATTAACTACACTGCTCAGACCAGGCTCCTTATTACAGAGAGACAGGGCAACAGTCATAGTAACTACACTGCTCACACAAAGACAACATACCTGCTCCATATCCCAAAAAACCTGCACTCGGTACAAATATCACAGCTAGCAATAGAGAGCAACAAAGACAGGAACCGAGGCAGAGTCAAAAGACAAAGAAAAAGAAAGAAGGGGGGATGGAGCAGTAAATACAGGGAGGGAGAAAGAGAAGGAAATAGAGAGGCGTTGCAGGGCAACAGAGAGAGAGAGAGAGAGAAGCTGGGAGCAGGCCAGCACCTTGTCCATCAGTGCGTTCTGCCACAGCCGGAAAATCAGCATGTAGCTGCGGTCCCTCGCTCCGAACGACGTGAAGAAGTGCTGTGGAGAGGGAGAGACGTTCACTGCATGTTCCCACACGCCCTTTCCAATCAGATTTTTGTCTTTGCAAGCGTTTTTTTGTAATGTAATACGATTCGAGACCGTATTCGGTCTTAAGTTTGTTTTAAAGTCACTGTTCGCTTGACAAGTGAAATTCTCACCCCACTGGAATTTTTTGTATTAGCTATTGTATTGTTGTACTCAGGATATTCTAGCTGCCAACTGTGGTATGCTAGTTTGGAAGTCTTCCAGGGTTCTGATAATCTGTATGTTTACACTCGGACTCGGAACTGTACTGTCCTCTCAGGTCCTCTTCGCACTTGTACTTGTGTTTGATTTGCACTTTGTTGTACGTAGCTCTGGATAAGAGCGTCTGCTAAATGCCATGTAAGGTAAAAAAAAAAAAAATCTGTTTCACCTCATTAGCAGTTTTGTCTCATTTAGCAAAAAAAGTATTAGAAATAAGATATTGAGTCTAAATATAAGACTAAGATCACTTCTTAAGACTTACGGGGGGGTGGGAGACTTGGTCAGCGCTGATTGGACGGTGAGTACGGGGGGGGCGGGAGGCCAGGTCAGAGTTGATTGGACGGTGAGTATGGGGGCGGAAGGCCAGGTCAGAGTTGATTGGACGGTGAGTACGGGGGCGGGAGGGCAGGTCAGAGTTGATTGCACGGTGAGTACGGGGGCGGAAGGCCAGGTCAGAGTTGATTGGACGGTGAGTACGGGGGCGGGAGGGCAGGTCAGAGTTGATTGGACGGTGAGTACGGGGGCAGGGCCCTCTCTCACCTTGTCGTGGTCGGTGCTGATCTGAATGGCGTTGGGGATCAGTTTGGCCGTCTTCTCCTTGGTGAGGGTGGTCACGTCCTTCAGCAAGATGGTGATCTGTGAAAGGGGGGA
This sequence comes from Conger conger, assembly GCF_963514075.1. Taxonomy (NCBI): domain Eukaryota; kingdom Metazoa; phylum Chordata; class Actinopteri; order Anguilliformes; family Congridae; genus Conger; species Conger conger. Next base: position 84,402,400 of record NC_083760.1, on the reverse strand, counting down.
GGTGGGAGGTGAAGCTGGCGGGCGAGTGTGTGAGTGTGTGTGTGTGTGTGTGTGTGTGTGTGTGTGTGTGCACGTGGGTGTGTGCCTGTGTTTGTGTGTCAGCAGCTGTGTGTGTGTGTGTGTGTGTGTGTGTGTGTGTGTGTGTGTGTGTGTGTGTGTGTGTGCCTGTGTGTCAGCAGCTGTGTGTGTGTGTGTGTGTGTGTGTGTGTGTGTGTGTGTGTGTGCCTATGTGTCAGCAGCTGTGTGTGTGTGTGTGTGTGTGACAGCAGCGGTGTGAGTGTTCATGCGTGTGTGCACGTGCATATAATGCTGTGTTTACCAGCACTTCTGAGTGCTTGTGTGTGTGTGCGCGTGTGTGTGTGCGTCTATGCTTGTGTGTCACTCACAGTGGTCTCCCAGCGGAAGATGTTGCTATAGAAACAGAGCCAGTTTTCGGACAGGTAGAGGCGGCCCTGCAGCAAGATGTCCTTCTGAAGTGCACAGGAGTAGTCTGAGGAAGAGGAGGAGAGGCCAGAGAGGAAGATTACATCACGTTTCATACAGATGACGCTTTTATCAAAAAACTACGTAAGAGCATACCAAGGTCATTAGAGCAACTACAGAACAGAACAGGTCGGATAAGGTACAATTCACATAGAACCAGTTGTCTATGGGCATGAACATCAAGCCTAATACACATGGCAAACAGGCCATGTCGGTAATAAAGGGCGGCCTGTAGCGTAGTGGTTAAGGTAAATGTCTGGGACCTGCAAGGTCGGTGGATCAATCCCCGCTGTACCCACAATAAGATCCGCACAGCCGTTGGGCCCTTGAGCAAGGCCCTTAACCCTGCATTGCTCCAGGGGAGGATTGTCTCCTGCTTAGTCTAATCAACTGTACGTCGCTCTGGATAAGAGCGCCTGCCAAATGCTATTAATGTAAAATAAGGTAAGCAACTACAGCACCAAGATGAATACAAATGCTACAATCCTAAAATTAAAATACAAAGAGCAAGACGAGGACTAAGAGACATGGACCGGTGACACACAAGTGATAATCTATACGGGCACAACGACCCAATCAAGGCAAGCCTAGATGACAAGGCCTAGAGCAGGGCTGCCCAACATCGTTTCTGGAGGTTGACCATCCAGTAGGTTTTCACTCCAAACCCTCACAGAGCACACCTCATTCAACAGCTAGAGCAGGGCTGCCCAACCTTGTTTCTGGAGGTTGACCATCCAGTAGGTTTTCTACCCAAACCCTAAACAAGCACACTCCATTCAACAGCTAGAGCAGGGCCGCCCAACCCTGTTCCTGGAGATCTACTGCCCCGTACGGGTTCATTTCAACCCTAATTTGGCACTTATTTCAACCAATTATCAGCTCAACGAGATCTCTAGCTGTTGAATGAGGCGTGCTTTGAAACCGTACAGGACGGTAGATCTCGAAGAACGGGGCTGGGCAGACCTGGCCTAGATTGACAATGAAAGGCCTAGGTTTGGACTTCATAAGATGACCGTATGGTGATCCGAGTATTCACTTTTCCTTTACTGCAGAAAGCCTCAGGTTATGAACAATCATCCATTGCGAGCGCCCTGCATTTGATAAGCAGATGCATCAAACTGGTCACATGACTCACCCACAATGAGCCTCTCACTGTCCGGGAGCTTCTTAAAGAGCTTACGGAAGTCCTCGTTCCGCTGCTTGTACGTAGGACTGAGTACCTGCATGGGAGGGAGAGAAGGAGTGTGAATGAGGGGGAGGTGCGTGTGTGTGTGTGTGTGTGTGTGTGAGAGAGAGAGAGAGAAAGCAAGAGAGTGAGAGAATGCCTTTAAACTGGCTGCAAGCAAAACTTCTCCCCTCCTCCAGACAGGGTGTGTGAGAGAGAGGGAGAGAGCGAGTGTGCGAGACAGAGTGTGTGTGAGAGAGAGAGAGGGAGAGGGAGAGGAAGTGAGAGAGAGGAGAGTGAGAGGGAAGAGAGTATGAGAGGGAGTGAAAGAAGAGAGAAAGAGTGCGTATGTGAGAGGGAGAGAGCTTGTGTGCGCGCGCGTGTGTGTGCGCGTGTGTGTGCGAGAGAGAGAAAGCAAAAGTGAGAGAATGCCTTTAAACTGGCTGCAAGCAAAACTTCTCCCCTCCTATCCCTTCAATTTTCACGACATATTTCAAAGCCATTTCCTGGCGCAGCCCACAGTTCCGACAGCAGACAGCTTTGGATAGTCAAGGTCCACCTTTGGAAAATTATAGACTATCGCAGCTCTGGCTGAGGAAATGTTTTGCACAGAAAGCCAGGGATTTACAGGAAAAGAAGGCATTAAAAACTGACTCATCTCTTGCTTAATAACAGTACAGAAGTAGCGTAAACTACTTATTCACTACTAAAAAGTAGTGAATAAATGATGCTAGCACAGGTAACACTAACAATCAAGTTGTTTGGGCATCAATTTAAGGCATCTCACAGCCAAAGACAAATCCAGAGAGGGAGAGAAAGAGAGAGAAAGAGAGAGAAAGAGAGAGAAAGAGAGCAAAAGAGACAGAAAGAGACAGAAAGAGAGCAAAAGAGAGCAAAAGAGAGCAAAAGAGAGAAAGAGAGAGAAAGAAAGAGAAAGAGAGGGCGAAAGAGAGAAAGAGTGAAAGAGAGAGCAAAAGAGACAGAAAGAGACAGAAAGAGAGCAAAAGAGAGCAAAAGAGAGCAAAAGAGAGAAAGAGAGAGAAAGAAAGAGAAAGAAAGAGCGAGAGGGCGAAAGAGAGAAAGAGTGAAAGAGAGAGCAAAAGAGAGAGAGAAAGAGCGAAAGAGAAAGAGTGAAAGAGAGAGAGAGAGTGTGGGAGGCAGAGGAGAAGAAAGAATGGACGGAACACAAAGTGAAAGGTTGCAGGAGGAGGAGACTCCCCAGCGGCGGCCATTTTGTGCAGGGTCAGCAGAAGCAGAGGCGCTCAGGTGTGAACGCCCGTGCGAAACGAGCCGTACTCACGTTGTACCAGCTCTGCATCTTCTGCAACAGAGAGAGAGAGAGAGAGAGAGAGAGAGAGAGAGAGAGAGAGAGAGAGAGAGAGAGAGGGCCAGGTCAGGGAGGGCGGACACACGGCTAGCATCGCACAAACTTCGGTTCAGAGCGACGGTGAGGAGACGGATATCTGGCGCTACGCTCAGCGGTCCGACACAAAGCTGTTTATGTGCAAACAGTCCGTCGCTTATTGATCTACACGGTCGGTCTGCATTTCAACACGTCAATTTACCGCCCCTGTATCCTCTGTGTGTCCGGCTACTCAAATGTCCCGGAGCATCAGTCTATCAACACATCGATCTCTAGACGTAAGCTGATGAGTCTGAATGTTGTTCAGATCTGCCGATAGTCCAGCCAAAAATCTCAGCTCCATGACACCTACACTGGCCCGGTCTGATTTCATCTGACATTCACCAAATTACCCAAACAAGAGGCAGAATGACCCTTAGCAAGCACCATTCTTGCCCCATCATAATAAACTATACCAAATTTAAAATATATATATTTTTTTTCTTTTGGAGGGAGGATCCACATTTAGGATATGATGCCACACTCTGTGTGTGTCTGTTGCATCTGAACACCTCCAGAACATCAGGCGGCCATTTTATTGTCCCCCCCCCGCTCCTATTTATCCGTTATCTCTGCCTAAGCAGCCCTCATACCGCAGACAGCCCCACAAAACCAAGCCGTATTACGCCCCCAAAACAACACCCCCACAGCCCCGGGCAATTCCCGGCTTTATTACACCCCAATACAACGGGATCAGAGGATCTGGAGCGGGTGGGAATGTTTCTCGCCTGGTTTGTAGAGTAACAAACCGTTGGTAAAGGGAGCTGTAAGCGCGGGGCGAAGGCCTTCGGTCTCCTACACCCGCTTGCGGCCGGGCGTACGGCATCCTCTGTGACATCACTGAGTACCCACTCATCCAACGTAACGCAACATAATGGCAAGAACAGGCCATTCGGCCCAGCAATGCTCAACTTTTTCCTACCATTAAAGTGTAGTTTACCTAAAAGCTAAACAGCACCTAGCACCGTATCGAGCCTGGTCTTGAAAACCACCAGAGATTCAGCCTCCACTTACACGAACTGGCAAGCTACTCCACACAGTGACCTGCTACTCTGTATGGAAAAAAAAAACCACTTCCTAATGTCGGTGCGGCGTTTACCCTTGGCCAATGTACATTTACAGGGGCGGCCTGTAGCGTAGTGGTTCAGGTGGTTAAGGTAAATGACTGGGACACACAAGGTCGGTGGTTCTAATCCCAGTGTAGCCACAATAAGATCCGCACAGCCGTTGGGCCCTTGAGCAAGGCCCTTAACCCTGCATTGCTCCAGGGGAGGATTGTCTCCTGCTTAGTCTAATCAACTGTACGTCGCTCTGGATAAGAGCGTCTGCCAAATGCCACTAATGTAATAATGTCATTTAGGCCCCTCCATTCTGCCAACAGAACTCAACCTGAAGAATCTCCTGCAGTTCACATTAATGTTGAATTTAAAAGCCTCGATAAGTCTGGCCTTCCCTGTCCGCCTCTCTACACGGCGGACGGGCGGGCGGGCGGAAGCGGGGCGGTTACCTTGGCGTTTCGGGCGAAGTGTCTCGGGCCGAGGGGGTAGGAGGACGATGACGAGGACGGGGTGGGCGGGAGGGGGCTGTCGGACCCGCCCCCCTCCCCCTCGCTGGCCCGCCCCCCCAGGACCCGCCGGCGTACGGAGGGGGAGCTGCCAGGCGTACTGCGCGGAGAGTTACTGGCGGTACTGTGGGGGGGGGAAGGGGGGAGAGTTACTGGCGGTACTGTGGGGGGGGAAGGGGGGAAGGGGGGAGAGTTACTGACGATACAATTCCTTTTCTTTTTTATGTTCCTCGCCCCTTAAAACATCCCCCCTCCCCCCGGACCATGGAACACAATTAAAAGACAGAAAGACAACCCAAGTCAAAAATGTAAACATTCAAAATCATAACAAAGATTAGGTTAAACTACAGTAATATACTGCATGAATGGGTGGACACAGGTTAAAATACCACATGGGGGTGCAGGTTAATATACCTATTCTCGGCGAGCACGCACGCACACGCACGCGTGCACGCACACACGCACACACGCACACACGCACACACGTACAGGTGAAGGGCCTTTGAAATGCACAGTTGTGCTGGACCTTTTTTTATTGTAACATGCATGCATGTGAAATATGTGATACATGTGTGCAAGTGTGGTGTCTGCATGTGCGTCTCTGTGTGCGTGTGTGTCTGTCTATGCGTGTGTGCAAATGTTTCTTTGCATGTGTTTGTCTGTCTACTGCGTGTGTGTGCAAATGTTTGTTTGCATGTGTGTCTCTGTGTGCGTGTGTGTCTGTCTGTGCCGTGTGCACATGTTTGTTTGCATGCGTGCGTGAGACAGAGTTAATAGATGAGTTTATTGGACTGCACGGGACTGGAGTTTGCCTGATGCGAGTGACTTAAATTAATTTAAGAGCCCCAGCCCTTTTGCACTGCTGCTGGTGGGTTCAGCAGGAGACCCTTCCTGTGCCGGGGACAAGCCCACAGCTGTGCAAATAAGGCCGCACTGACTCAAACTCATACCTTCTCTCTCTCTCTCTTTTTTTTTTTTAAACAACATACAGAAAACTAACATATTTATGTCACAACAGTGTTTCCATGGTTACATTCCATTCCCGTTTCAGGGGGAAACGGGCCACTAGTGGGCGAAGGTGTCTGAACACAGAGGAACCATGGCCTGAGTGTGTGTGTGTGTGTGTGTGTGTGCTACAGCAACAGAAACCTATAACAATGCTTTTCCTCATTCACAAATGGAAATAAGGCAGGTTGTAAGGTCCAGACAGAGAACATTCTGTGACATGGAAACTCAGGCAAAAAGAAGTTAAGAAATCCAAGGTATGAAGCAGAAACAGTCCACCAAAAGGCGGTATTCTGGTTATTAAACAGATCATACCACCACCCCATCCCAATTTCGCTATGCACTGTGGGTCATGGAATTAGCCAAAGAAAGGATCTCCATTATGGTGATTTAAACAGGATCAAAACAAGCGTTAACAAGGACATGTGGGGGAAAATTAATAACACAGGAGCACAGGACATGTGGGGGAAAATTAATAACACAGGAGCACACAATGCTCCCAGTGTAGGATATGACCGCTAATGTCATAGTTATGCTGACCATCTCTCTCAAACAGTAATTCATCACTGAGGGTGGCCATGTCTTTTTCTCATACACACACACACACACACACCCACACACACACACACACACACACACACATACACTTTCAGTATGCAAAATGTCCAGCCATTTCATATTATTGAGGCTTTTTATCCTCGTTCTCAAACTCCCCTCTTTGAAAACCCCCCCACCCCACGAGTCCATATTTTTCACCCTCTCCCCAGCCCAGCACTCGTCTGTCCTCTGTCCACTGCCAAGATCCCTTCAGAACCTGCCGACCCGATTCGCGTTGTCCTGGAGACGCAGGAAGGGGGACGACTATTGCGGTTTCCAAGGTAACGCCGCTCGCCGCGGAACACCCCCGGCCCTGTCCGTCCAGCTGCTATAGCCGGAGGGAAGTCGAATTCTAGGGTTCACAACATGCAAACTATACAGTAATACCACTTAACAGGCTAGTAGTTAGCACGCCTGTCCTTTCTCCTTGTGTAGAATCGCAAACCAACACCGTTATTATTAGTGCCCCCAAAGCAACGTAGTTAGCTATAGCCTTTGCTAACATGGTGTGCTATACCAGCAGAACAACAAATTAATATGAACGTTAGATGGTGCATATTATTTGCACTCTTTAGCCAAATTAACTGCCCGTAGGCTACTCCATAAACTCCGTGTACATGTTGTAGAATCACACCGTCAAACGTCGAAGGTACCCTTGTGCTCAAATGAATCCGTTTAGTGTTTATGAACTACATCCTATTTGTAACTGCAAACGATGCTGTGGTTTTTGAGGCAAACAATATGATTACACACACCACACCGCAGAATGTACACAAACCATAAATGAAAAATAATACGAGAGCAACACATGGACACAGCCATTAGCTACGGAAAGAACTACAGAAGGACAACCAAAACATAGAAAAAGGTCATGAGCACATGCGTCTCGTTAGCCAACGTATTCTCGTTAGGCAATGAAGGATACACACCGCCCAACTCAGACAATAAATTATCCTTCCAACCGGCCCTGTTTAGAATTTAGGCTAAACCGCTAATCCCTTTAACAATCACTTTCCCATTAGCTTGCTAGCCTGATAACCAGCTATCTACATGCTTTCGGTGTCCCTTGCAGTGAACTTACATTAAAGGGCGCGCAGACAATACATACAGCGTGCGAGCGCGCGCACACACACACACACACACACACACACACAACGAAGGCACCAAAATAAACGATATGATCCACAGATTTGAAGGAATTCGTCAACGTTAACTATCTAATATACTACTCACTCGAACATGTCATGAGGCGATTCCGAATTTACACGTTCCCACGTCGGCTTTAGTACAAATAAGCCCTGTAGTGGTTGCACTGCGCCTGATCCCGCAGACGCTAGCGTTTGCTCCGACGCTTCTGTTAGAAGGATAAATTACGCATAAGGGTTCCGAAATTGACGTTTGCCCCCCACGACGCCCGTGTTCAAATTCCCAAAAAACTGTCCCTCTTCATTTTCGTCCGCAACGTCGGCGGAGGTACCCGACCCCGGCTACCTTCTCGTTTTGCGGCGCCGCGATAAACTAACGATGCGGCCGCAAGTAATCCGGGTGGCGCTGAGAGATGGACAAGGGGAGGGGGAAGGGGAGGAGGAAACGGAGGAGAGAAGAGGGGAGGGGAGCCCACATCGTGGGAGAAAAGGCTTGCTGTATACACTGCTGCGCCGAGGGAAATGGCCATTAACCTATTTTTTGTGTTACGATTCCAATATTGGTTGAAAGCGATAACATTGTTTTGGCAATACGCCTACTGTCCGTGAGAGAGACAACATAGATGCGGAAATTAAACGAGGGCTTTTAAGTGACCGATAGACCGCAGAAACACCTTTCAAAATACAAAACTAGGCGTTCAGACCACAATGTCGATACCAATTGCCATGACCATAATCATAGTGACAACGTTAATCCCCATTATACTAAATGGTATTGTACAAATTGTGATAATTCCGTTAATCTCAGACCTCTTCTCACAGAGCCCCGCCCTCGCTGCCCTTAACCCCAGTCCCTCACTCTATATGCATGGATTACAGGCCCCGATGGCACATAACAATCCACATACTGTGTAGTCCTCTCTCCTGTCTGTCCGTCTCCGTCTCTCTCTAACCTCCTATAATCCGCTTTCCTGAGGCCTGGCGGTGGCAGTCATAATCTCTGGGGTCAAAGTGCAGGAGGACGGGAGGAGAAGGATGGGGAGGATGAGGGGAGGTGAATGGAACACAGCCTTATCCACCTCTACTGGGGGCTCATTCCATTATTTTTCTCCTCTCCCCCCCCCCCCCCTTTTCTGGCCCCTAGCCCCTAGCCCCACCCATCGGGAGAGATGAAAGAAAAAGTAAAAAAGTGAATTAGGCAAGTGGAATGCCCTTGCTCCTTCAAACGTCAGAATGAAGCCCGTGGCAGATGGGGAGAGGTGGATTCACAGGTCGATAATTTATACGTCAGGCATTCGGGTGAGAGAAAAAAAAATGCATTTGCAGAAGTTTTATTGCTCAAAGTAAAGATTGGGCATTCATAACTTCTACTCCTAGCTCCTAGAAGGAACATTTAAGGGGTAGGAATTTCGGACCTCGATTAGGAGGAAGGAAAAAGTGGAGCAAAATAAGATATTGGTATGGGCCCTTTGTGTGAAAATCAGCAGAAAAGGGAAGTCGGTCATTTGGATCGACTCCTCTATACAAACCCTGTTGGCCTTTGGCTCACCGAATCATTCACCACAAAACAAATAGATAAAATCGACAAAAACCCGAAGTCAGGTGAGGCGCAATCAATGGTGCGTTTTTGCAACGGCAATTAAGCCAGCGGCAATCCAGGGTCACCGTATCTCACAGCCGTTGGTTTCAAATTCCCCGTGACTGAACGGAACTGATCTATTAACGCGCTCGACTAACGCCCCGAGACCGAGGTCACGAGATGCGTGTGAATGAATAACTCGGTAGTTTTCACTTTCCACAGACATTCCCATAGGTCGGGCTAAACTGCCTATATGCACAGTGTACACAAAGTCGTTTTGACACGCAGCGCACAGTCCGGCAGAAATGACACAACTGTTGATTTTAGTCGCATTTAAGTATGTTTTGAAATATTTAAGATATTTTACCATTTAAAAGCAGGCGCTACAAAAACACAGTGAAAGTATTGAAACTTGCAGCCCCCCCCCCCCCCCCCCCCCTCCATGCATTCCACCCTATTAAGAAACTGCATTTACACAAGCTGTTGGAAGAACTTTATGACATCACAACCACACGCTCATTTGCATGTCCGCCTGCAGCACAGCCTTGTAGCCGAGAGACAGCCAAACGGCATTCAGTTTGTTGCAGCCAATGAATAAACCGGCCAATCAGAAAATATTCATTGATATTAATTAGCCTTGAAGACACAGTCACTAAAACCGCCTGTTCTTGGTAAAGCGCAGGAGGCCCCGGAGAAAGGACAAGTAAAAACTGGATAGTGATGGACGCAAATGTCTTCTTATGGATATCAGGACCTAAAATAAAACACAATCAAACACTCCAGGCAAAGGGTGGAAAATCAACAAATCATTCAATCAACTGATCACCTGAGATAAAGGCACAAGTTCTGACAGGCTCCAGGAACTGACAAGCTTAACTGGAACGTGGATCCTGGGACAGGAGGTGCTCCTCGTATCTGAGGTAAACTGCCAACAGGCATCGCACTCTCCATGCAAGATGTCCTGAGAAATGCTGAGAAAGCACCCACCCCTGAATGGCTTCCTTTACACCATCAGCTGCCAAAACCCAGAGCGTGTAGCACACGTGATGTTGACGGCCTAGGTACGACACTGTTTTTAAGGTGCGAGATCCCAAATACGCGATTCTTAACCAAACGTTCCAATGCTGATGCATTTTTTTTTTTTTTATAATTTTTTTTTTTTTGGCATTATATATACATTTAATTCCAAAAAAACCTTTTCTTCAAAGGGTTAATGCTGTAAGATAAACAGAGGCGTAGCTGAACCAAACCGAAGAGGGCAGCTGCTAGCCTGCCAGCAACGGGGGGGGGGGGGGGGGGTTCATAAGGAAGCAGGAACGCCTCATGACTACAGGCTCCTTTAAACACAAATAGCACCTCTAAACAAAACAGTCAGTCAGAGCCCGGGGGGGAATCGGCATAGCTCAGCTGTGTACCAGCTACGGCACACCGAGCCTCCACGGGTGGTTCTAGCGACCGTCACACAAAGGCGTGGCGGAGCTTCACCTGGAGAATTCTTAAAAGGTAGTCCCAATTCAAATAGCTGCAAATAGACACGCAAATCCCCTCTCCAACCCACAACGGTCACCCAGTGACAGACTCTCAGGGTTTCCTTACAAAAGCAGCCAAGGACACAGTGTGCCCGATCCGCCCGCATTTATCTTTGGAGGAACCACAGTTCCTGCCCGTGAGCATCACGCCCATTCTGAAAACTAAAATGAATACCCGCCACTGCTTTGTCTTTACAGACAACAACAATCCTGATTAAATTAACACACAGCCACTGAGCTGAATTAGCCACTTTTTGAGCCCCTCTCCTAATCTCGCTAATCATCCCTGAGAGGAGGTCTTCTCCAAGGCAAAGATAAGAGTATTTAAGCGTGGAATTTCATCAAATATAACGGCTGAGCTGTGGCACAGGGGTGGGAATTTTTTTTTATTGTTCATTTCTAAAATGGGTCAATAAAAATGGGTTGTTAACATTAAATGGGCAAGAGCAGGACCACAGCTTTGTATATGGGCCGCACAAAGTGCATCCAGCATTCTCAGCTGCCTCTCTGACAGGCTGGCAGAGCCCAGCGCTGCACCACTGAACAGAGCCTCCGATTGGCCGGCTATGACATCATCAGCTGCAGCTCAAGCTCTGATTGGCCAGTGGTGATGTCATGTGTTGGAAACCACAGCAACCGAGGGGGAAAACCCCGCCCCTTACTCGTCTGGTGACCTAGCTCAGCCTCCCCCCTCCCTTTTGCTCTGACTGTCCTCTTGCTTCTTGTCATCATTTCTCTCCCCATGTTTTTTTACATCTCTCGCCTTTTACACAATCTCTTTCCTCAACAGCTCCCTTTGCAACCCAATCCAGGCATGCGTCAGCATACCAGAGTGACAGCCCATTCAGAGAAATGCTGCACGTCGGCCAAGACGTCACGTTCGCACCAAAGCGCCACTCGCACTCACACGCACTCTACCCTACACACACACACACACACACACACACACACACACACACACACACACACACACACACACACACACACACACGACCAGCTGCAGCACCTCGCCACACGCAGTGGGCTTCATCGCCTCCCTTTGATGCCTGTGACGCCCAAAAATCGCATCCGATTGGTCGACAAGGTCTCCGCGTGCTCTGCGCCAACCAGGCTGCAGTCTTTTGGGGAGGGGGGAGCCTTGAACTGGCCGGTGGCCGGATTGGACGAGGCGGATATCCTACCGAGAGCTCACCATGCTTCACGGAGCCTATAACGCACACCGGTACTCACGATTAATACAACGCCAATCGATGGATGGACACCTTATGAAATGCCATTATACATGAATACAATGACAATGCCCAAATGACTATAGAAATAAGAGTTTTCAAAAGTAATAACAACAACAGCCACTTCTTTGTCATCACCATGAACCAACCCTATCCCAAAATATTTACGGGAAACAAACATGTCAAAAGTTCACAGGTCACGCAGGCCTGAAAACAGTGGAAAAACACCCTGGTGCAATGAAGCAATTGGCCCGCAACCAGCCAGGAGCACCACGCAGGCCTTCAGCATGACTGAACTCTGCGTCAGCAGTGACATCAGCAAGCAGACACATACCAAGGGGTACCTCACGGCAGCCCACTCCGGAGTGCCTGTGGCAGACTACATTAACCTGCTTATTTGTTTAGTCAACACTAACACAGAGGAGAACGACACAGCTCGCATAGCGATTTTCCGCATCATTTTTCTCATTCATTTTTTTTCCATTCACATTAGCCATAAAAACAATCGAGGTGGGGTTCCATGCCAAAGGCTACGACTGCAGTTCGACACCTGGAAATGGAACCTGCAGGTTCTGGGGTACAGGCCTCAGCACCCGATCCACAACACTGCCAGGACAGTATGGAATGACGCCGGATGACAATGGTCGGTGTGGAGAGAGCACGGACTTGCAGCTAACTTAAGTCTGTGTGGAGCCATTACTGACCTGAAAGTAAAGTGTCAGCTGATGTGTACAGCACCAACTTGAAGCTCTCACAGTCTGTGTGGAGACAGCACTGACCTGAGTGTCAGTCGGTGTAGAGCAGCATGTATCCAACTATGGGTCAGGACCCAAAATGGGTCATGGGAGTGAATGGGGTTTTTCCTGGAATGAGTCGGTAGTACACTAGGCTATGCTAGGATGTGTATTTTGTGGGTCCCTGAAAGTATCTTAGAGCACCGACCTGTGTCAGTTGGTGTAGACCAGAGCACCGACCGGTGTCAGTTGGTGTAGAGCAGAGCACCGACCTGTGTCAGTTGGTGTAGAGCACTGACCTGTGCCAGCTTATGTAGACCAGAGCACCGACCTGTGTCAGTTGGTGTAGAGCAGAGCACCGACCTGTGTCAGTTGGTGTAGAGCAGAGCACCGACCTGTGTCAGTTGGTGTAGAGCACTGACCTGTGCCAGCTTATGTAGACCAGAGCACCGACCTGTGTCAGTTGGTGTAGACCAGAGCACCGACCTGTGTCAGTTGGTGTAGACCAGAGCACCGACCTGTGTCAGTTGGTGTAGACCAGAGCACCGACCCGTGTCAGTTGGTGTAGAGCACTGACCTGCAGCTGTCACAGTCTGTGGACTCCCTGCTGAGCAGGCTCCTGAGGGACCAGCGGGAGCGGCGGGTAGGGGAGGGGCTCCGGGACCAGGAGCTGGGAGGGCGCAGGAGGAGGAGAGGAGAAGGGGAGCGCCCCCCGCTGCGGCTCTCTTCCCTCTCCCGCCTCCTCCCTCGTTCCTCAGAGTCCCCGCCCCGCCCCTTCCTCTCCTTCCGGTCCTTCCCCCTCTCCTTGCGGGCGCGGGGGCGCCGCGGGCTGGGGTCGCGGGAGCGGGAGCAGGACTCCGTGTCGGAGGACGGCGGGAGGACGGTCAGGGTCGGGATGGGGACGTCCTGGACGGCCTGGACGCCCGCGGGCGCGTCTGGGGTCCGATTCGGGGATATCGTCCTCATCTTCTCAGAGCGGCGGTCCCGTCATGCCCCGCACCAGCGGTGTAAGTGTGAAGACCAGGCCGGGGCCGGCCTCACAGAGCCGGGACGCGTTTCGACAGACGATGGGGCAATCGCTCGTCCCTCAGTCAAAGGCAGGAGAGCTGGGATCGGAAGGTCCTCTTGCAACAGTCTTCCTGTATCAAAACTTTCCCGAGTTTGGCAGCAGTTGGGTCTCTCAAGTTCCTTCCGCGGTACTTTCCAACAAGTAATCTGTAATAATCTGTATGAAAATATCCAAAATTGCCTAATAACACCCCCCAAAAGAAGCTTGGCACATTCCAGTAACAATTATAATTCAGGGGATTTTCAGGCTCACAGCAGCCAACCACGCTTAGATTCCATAAAAAGAAAATAAATTTTTTTCAATATAAATAGACAGGTTCAGCTTTCAGTTCCCCCGCCAACGCTGCAGGTGAGGGCCACAGCCTCCGAAACCGTCTTTCCCACTTCTTGTCATCAATCGTCCTCTTCTCCCACCGCCCGTCCTTCCACGCAGCGTTTAGCAGGCTGGCCGTGTCACACTTGGCCCGCTCAGAGCTAGGGAAGGGTTCGCCGTTGGGCCGGTGTGTGTCTGAGAGAGCCAGTTCCCAGAGGCTGGGGGGGGGAGGAGGAGAGAGACAGACCTGGGTTCCAGAGACACTCGCCAAGGGGAAGACCAGCTGATCTTATGCAAGGCCAGCACTTTCTCAATGTTGTCTCTAAACAGAAAAACGCTGTCCATTACAAAACATCCCAGAGTTACTGAAGCGCACTGTTTGTGCTTGGGAAAGTTTTTTTTTTGCGTGAAGATTACAGGGTGTATGCGTGAACGTTTCAGAGGGGGATAAGCATAGCTATACAGTAATTTCTTTGCGGTTGACCGAGGACAACAAATTAAAAGTCTTCAACAAAACTACAATAGCTCCGTTATTGAGTGTTCTGACAATAACGCATTTTAAAATTCAAATACAGATCATTTGGATGCAAATTTACTTCCAAGTGTTGAAAATATGGTTCTGGAGAAGTTATGTAAAACCAGACATTTCTCTACAATTCAAGCCACCTGTAGTTTTTCTTATCGACAATGCCGTCCATTTTGGTCTGCTCACCAGAAGAGTAATGCTCTATTATAATAATATAATTTTCCTTCTTTGAGCAAACAATATAGCTCATTACCTACACATTTTTTGGCTTTCTTTTTTAATCAATGATGCCAGTAACACCTCTTAAAATAATAAACGGCAAATACTATTCTGGTTTGTCTATCAGTTAAATGCTATCAACTAACAAAAGGTTTTGCTTTATTTAAAGCATTCTTGGCAAGCATAGATTCCCATCAAAGAACACCAAGACTAAAATGCAGAGCAAGATCTCCACTTTAATTATGGGCCTGCAAGACAAATTATAGCCATTAACTACTCCGTAGTCCTCCGTAGATCTCCTTCTCTGCCTGCCTTGCCGTTTAAGTTGGCCAGTTGTGAGGGGCTTTTAATTAATTACTCACCAGTGGAAACTTACTAAAAGAAACAAGCAAAACTTTCATTTACCAGACACTTGAATCCCAGGAGAGAGGGTGATGAGGGTTTGGGTGCTGTGAGAGAGAGGCCCGTTGCTGGGTTACCTACCTTGCTGAACACACAGTGCCAAGTGCGACATCCTAACGGGGAGGACGACTTTCTGGTTTTGACCCGGTTGCCACGGCATCTCTGAACTGGGCCATTTGATCACGTTCAGCATGGAGAGCGTTTGGCTGTTCTCTTGAGCTGAATGGACGGCTCACAGTGAGCAGGAAGTAAGGGGGGGGGGGGGGGAGGAGGGGCAAGGAAGTGTGTACAAATTAAGAGATGGACCCGGGTGTGCTCCTGCCAGGACTGGGGAACACAGACCTCCCTTATTGGTCCTTCACATCCTCGCCTCAGCTGACCTGGGATGCCAGCCGACCGTCCCACGACCGTGAGGGGCGGGGGGGCTTGTGCGTTTCAGCTTCCTGGAAGGGAACGTGTCTTCGCGCTCTCTACCCCAGCATCTGGGTTCGTTGGGCCCGGGGAAACGTGTCAATTCCGCCGGTGGCGAAAGAACGAGGTCCTCCGAGTTTGCCGGGGGGGGGGGAAGCGGGGGGGTTACGTAAACTTCCTGCAGGCTTGCCGTTCGCCTGTTGTCAATTTCGATTACACACACGGTGGCACCAGGGCCGAGAGCGTGCACTCCGGTCCGCGGTGAATCCGTCCGCAGCAGTGCCTCAATGCTTCATCCGTGGCAGATCAGCGCCATTTCTTCAGCAATAGTCACTTCACGGTCAAGTAACAGGAAATAACAGGAACTAAGCAAAAGCGGGAGTAGGAAGGGAGCGTCTCGCGCACGATTCCTGTCCGAGACATGACAACAGCGACATGTTACTGGGATGTTTTGTAACGTACAGCTTGCTTCGGACAGAGAGAGGGGCAAACATACGGCATCGTATCGGGCTTTTTGCTCAGCTGATCTTGCTTTTAAAGCAGGTTTTCCTGTGAAGCTCCTCCAGTGTATTAAACCCTCGGTTACTCGTGCACAGTATTAAACTCTCAGTGACTCTGGAATTCGGATGAATGACAGCTCATGCTACCAGTCAGGTAAAATGCAGTTTGTGCAGTGTGTATGCATAGAGAGCTAAGCGTCTCTGCAACAACCTCAAAACAAGCCGTGCGCTCCTGTCTTTACCAACTGAGCTCTGTGGTGGACAGAGTGGAAAGGCTGTTTTACTGAATGAAGGAGTTTTACTGAATGTGTGTGCATCTTGTGTTTTGGTGCCACGCTCATGAAGAAAAAATAATAATAGTTATAGAAAAAAAATTATAATTATAGTCAGTGAACCAACATTTCTGGTTATTAGACAGAGGTCCTACCTTAAATCTGTATAATGGTGGATAGAGACGTACAACACCACACTCGGTTTGCAGGAACCTGGGCGTGTTTACTCTGTAATCACAAGCCCTGCGGTCTTCAATGGCAAAGCGGCTGTTAGATCCAGGAAGTCAGCACCCTGGCTGCCTGAGGGTACTTTTGACAGCTATGCTTCAGCCTTCTGTCAAACTTCTGCATTTCTGTAATTCAGTTAGCTACTGTGGCACAGGACGGCTGGGCACCTGACCCCATTGTACTGTGCTCTTACTGCAGGAGACAATACCAGAGGGGGGGGAAGTGAAGAATGCCAGAAATAAGTTTAGTTAATGGAATCAGCACTCCCTGTGGCCTAACGCTTGCTGAGTGCATCGTTTGCCTTTTGGACTATTCCATTCCACACAAACCACAACCAATTCAGACTCTCATGTCCCCCCCCCCCCCCCCCACCCACCCACCCACCCACCCACCCACCCACCCACCCACCACTCACTCTTGAGTTGAGCTGTCCCAGTGTAGTGTGTGAGTGAATGAGTATGAGTGTGTGTGTGTGTGTGTGTGTGTGTGTGTGTGTGTGACAGAGAGAGATTTAGCAACAATGCCTTTACCAGTGTGTGCATGTCTGCACTGGTCTCAAGGCCCTGCCTCACATGCGCATCTGTTTGAACACGGCAAATCTTGGCACAGCCCTGTTTGCACAGAGCAATCCGGCTTAACACCGCCAGTGGAGCACCGCCGTCATGCTGCGGTTCATTTAGCACGCGTCCAACCTGCCCGACTATCAGGCTATTACCGGCTGTAAAACACAAAGCAGTACTCTCCACGGGGAAGTCAGGCCAAACACGCGTAAGGCAAGCGAACTCTGCATTTGATTCTGCAGTTCAGATTGTATGCATTTACATCTACTCTTTAACGTTTTTCCATATGGTCCAAAATCCCCTCAACTAAAGTGCTCTTATATAGAGCTCATTGGAAATAAACGTCATCTGCGCGCGGACTGGGACTTTGTTCACATAAAATGTATTAACACATATCATCAGGATCTCCCTCGAATGCAGTCAATAAAGCAGCAATCTTCGAGTTTGTATCAAATTTCGCCTTGGAAAGCAATTAGCCATTTCTGCTCCAGTGAACATTTCTGACTTTTTCATTGGGAAATGACAGATTTTTTTTTTCATTCTTGTGACTATGCATCAGCTGTTATAATTTCGCAAAGAAAAACGATTCCTATGACGAGGCAGGAATTACAGTTACATTACCTTTTCTCTAACCTTCGACAATTCGATACCTCGGGAATGTTACAGCAAAGCTAGGCATTAATGTGGAGTTACCTCGCTGGTCATCTTAACACAACACAATAAAAATAAACTTTACACCAACAGCGACTTTGCATCACGGTTCCTCTCGCTGAGTGTCGGCGCATGTAATACACGTTTTGAAAGGGCAAGTTAGCTCTTTAGTAAAGGCCACGTTTGCTATATCCTATCAAGCCAAATGTATTATACCAAAATGCAGAACCAGTGTAACCCATCCCAATCACAGATAAATAATAAACTGTTACATTTTCACACACAAAAAAACCCTGAAAGTGAACGATCCAAGTTAGCCAAGTGACCAGTTGTTGTGCCAAAATGTTAGGCTAACGAGAACACTGACTCGCTGGATGCGGCTAGCAGAAGTGTGACAATCCAAGTGTGGGGCAACATCGGGTAACTAAACAAAAGGGGTCTGCCGTCTTCCTTCAACCAAAAAAGAATTAGCTTCAACGTACGTGAGCTCATAAGCTACTCGACAGCTGGTTCACTTTACTTCTCGACCGTAAGAAGTTAGAATGAATGGCTGCATCGATAATAATCTGGATAGCACAAAGTAAAGGCAAAACGAAGACGCCGATTTTAGCCTACTAACTCGATGTAACTTACCTCCCGTTCGACGAATTCCCCCCATTGCGATTATCTTGCTCGGCCTCGAACACGAGCCGAGCGACCGTGGGAGAGGTGATATTAAAATCCACTTTTTCACAGGAGCACATCAGCATCTTTTTGAAATGTAAACCCTCGAAGTTGGCTAGCTCGCCAACTATCCCCTTCCCTACCTACCGTCGGCTCTACCGACGGTAGCTAGCTACAGTCCGCCTTCCAGTCGGTTAAGTTAGCAAGTTTTTAACGTTAGCGCACTAGCGTAGGACACAGCCAACGCTATTTGTCTGCACGAAACGCAAAACGGTCCAGACCAGTTTTGCTTGCTAGCTAGCAAATAGACGTTCCCTTTGTCTTCTGCACCCGAAATATGGCAGTTACATAGACTACTTGAAGTACAACTGGACTTTTTATTTGAGAACAGTGAATTATATGTTAAATATATATATATCACACGTCTTTCTTAAAATAAAATTCTGTGTAAAACGGATCTTTATTCTTGACCGGTTCCCTGCATTTCCAGAAGTCCAGATAAAAAAGTTCACAAAGGAAGGTATATGGGCTGATATTCATTCGCTCAAATGTTTTTGCCCTTAAGAAAATTACTAAATACTAATGTGTAATAAAATATGAAGTTGCAAATATATATGCTTTACAACGTTCACCATATGCATTCAAATATAGATATATGTGCAGTATCTAAAGCATATGTCCCCCATTCTACAAACTTTGTGGTACAATCCGTCTCACGAAAGAGCAAACAAAAAAGTAACGGGTGCTTATGATGGATAGGCAATTGGGCCAATTGGAGATCGGAATTTGGTCATAAGGCGGGGTCATGTTGAACGGAAAGAAACAACTGATATATTTACTAACATTACGACATGGTGGGCCTTTAAACAGCTGCTCGCGCTCGTGACAAGACCACTATGTCGGTACACCAAGCAAACTAAATGCACGTTACATTGTATGCCGGTACTTCAACAGATACGGTGATGTAGCACTTACCCATAATATATGAATTAGTATTATATATTAATATTGGAAAAAATATATTTTTAAAAAAATGTAAACACCATTATGACATGGTAACTGCGCTGGGATTATGTCATTTTCGAAATAGTATGCGAATCAGAATCATGCGTGTCAAAACTAGCGTGTGTGTGTTTGCATGGATGCGTGTGTTTGTGCGTGCGTGTGGCGTGTGCTCGAATATAAGATGCTAATGCTGAAACAGTGTTAGGACCTATTAGATTTCCAAATGTTAGAAGCGAGTCTTGAAACAGTATAGCTAAATTGATCTATTTGCATTTCTGAGTAACCGAGGTGTTAATACAGAGGGAGCTTTGCAAAACCTGTTTAAAATTCAGTCAGGTTAGTTTTTTTAAGTCGTCTCTTTAATTGCATGCCCTTGACGTGGTTTGAGCTAGTGCGCCCTCTTGTGAGAATTTGGTGTATTACATCATTTCGGAGTTGCAAATCATTCAGACAGAGAAGCATAGAACTACAGGTGTAAATGATAACTAAAGCAGTGCGTAATCGTTTAACGAAAGACATATGAATTCTGTGCATTAACTGTCTGGAATGTTTACACGTCGCATCAAATAAACACAACACCACCTTTGTTTTGCCATGAACAAGTGGACAAGTGTCTTCCTTATGGCACGATATTCTCACCTTGAAAGTACTGGCTGCAGTGCTCCTCCGTTGCCATTAGCCTACGTGGTATTCCGGTGTATTTGCGGGAATCGCTGCGTTTCTGTACCCTCTTCTCCCTGGGGCGGGGTTTGAGTGATATGATATCCACTTTCCGCCGGCGTGTGGTTAGCCCGCGGAAAGACAGGTCACCTTGTTTTGTTACAGAGAAAGGCAGTGAGAGAAATGAGTATGGCCGGGAGGGAGGCGTGAAACATTCTTTCAGTTCAGTGTGGTTTCACAGAAGAAAATCCAGCTGAGCATGAATTTCATCTAACAGTCATCATTCAGTTGTATGCATGAAACAAAGCAAATGTGGGAAAAAAAAAAATATATATATCTAAAATAAAAAGTCTGGTAAATATGTATCCTATTAAATCCAAATGATGGGATATGCATTTATTTATTTAATTTATGTTTTTCATTCAGACGGAAACAAAATATTTCGCCTGCAGACCCGGAAAATGAATGAGATATTTTTTGCTCACTAAAGTCCGCGCATTTCCGAAATGTCGGAATATGTACCACCTTCCGCGACCAAAGGTGGTACATATCGTTTGTGCCTTCTGAGAAATTTAAGAAGCGTCTCCAAAAAAACAAGTGACAATTATATTACAGTGTAAGAGTACTAATTTTTAATGAATAAACTCACTAACATCATTTAAGATAACTTATTCCTCTCACATATTACACATATTGCAGGCGACTTTTGTCTGGCTTCTCATATACAGTCTAACTAAAGTCTTACTTTTCCGATCAAGCTAAAACTTTAGGCCAAGAGTTATCTCTGATACCTTGTTAGTGCACAGTAGACGGCTGTGTACCTAACCTGACGTTAACACATTTTTACAGAGTAGGTTAGTAAATTAAATGTCAGTGTTCATTATGCAGATTACAGATCCAACGCGTCATCGGTGCGCGCTTCTCTACATATTTTGTTAACTTGCAAAAGTTAATCGATTGCCTTGATGGACTTACCAAACTTGCTTCTCACGTCCTGCAGCGAACAAAATAAAATAAAAAATAAAATAAAAATTAAAGAAAACACGGATATCCTGATATTTCATTCAAGAGCTATAGTCTATGTTAACTGCATGCAGAATACAGGGTATTTTTTAAAACCTGAAATTACGACGGTCCGGTCGCCAGCCTCAGATCAAGGTGGGATGTGATGCTTGTATTGTTTGTTGTCTGTGCTGTGGCAGAGACCCAAGAGCCGTGCGACTGGACGCCTGCAGGGAGTGAATGGAGAGTCCGGAAACCCGATCGCGACTAAAAATAAAAACGAGAAAAGAGAGAGAGAGAGAGAAAGAGAGAGAGAGAGAGGGGGGGGGGGGGGTTTACAGACCTCAGAAATAAGAAACATTCTCTCATACTCAATCTGTCTAATTCACATTTGAATATATGGACACGCTACAATGCTATATTGCTGATATTTTTCCCAGTAGATTTTTTTCAGGTTCATAAATTCACAGAAATATGATGAAATTAAATCCATTTCAAATGTTTCTGTGTATATTTTAGGCCTACTGTGACATACTGTAGGCTATGTACCACACGGAATGGGTAAAATACAGGATACTTTACATAAACATTTTTTGTCTGTATAATGAAATGTATTGTATATTGTTAAAAAAATAAGAGTGTGCACTGCCTGCTGGATCTGTGCTAGTCCCTTCTGTGTCCTGTAGCCTTCAGCTCTTGATGCTACTTATAGTCTGCAGGTCTTTACACATCCTGCAGACCAGTGTGTAACCTTCAGGCTTTTCCTGCCAGGCCCCGCTGACCACTGGAGCCACTAAACATTATTTTACCTTTCCTACGCACACTCCTGTCCAGCCCTGACCCTGGCAAGCCACGTTTCACATGACTGCAGACCTGATTTCCAAAAAATATGGAAATATGGAAAATGGAAATATGTGGAATATGTACACGTTCGTAGTATGACTTGCTCTCCGCATTGTGTATGGCTTACAACTCAAAGCAAGCTACACTTCCACCATTTTGTTGGGAGATGTTTTGCATTTTGTGGCTTTATTTGTTTACGTGTGTGCAGTGCCCTTTATGTCCTTAACGTACACTAGAAATAACCGGATATTCAACCGAAAATAAGATTTGAGGTTGGGACTTGTGCATGGCCTTATGGAGAGGATCTTGCACACTGTAGGTTCTGTCCCAGTACCATCAGTGACACTGGCTCTTCTCCTACAATGGGACAGATGATGTCGCTGGCTTTTTCATCATCAACTGCTGACCCAAAATCTGAGGTTGGTCATTAAGGAATGGGGCCAATAAATGTAAATGTAATGGTGTTTTCTCAGTTACTTTCCGGATTAAGGAGTTTTGACATCTCGGGAGCTGACTTTTGAAACATTGCGTTATCAAAGGCACCATCCTGCACTTCTCAAATCAATGTTCTGAGGCCCATGTCCTATGATAGCTAGTTGCTCAGCTCACTCATAATATTGAAGAGAGAAAGTAAAATATGTGACCAATGAGTGTAACAATCACAGTGAAGCAATCTTACATAATTTGTTAGTCATGGGTACATGTCGTGGCATGAAATATTTTTACGTTGGAGATCTGTCAAAACAGGAATTTTCACTTTGCCTGTAGTTTAAGGGATATGCGCAGATCTGGGTTGACATACCTTATTGTACTTTTGAACACGTGCTCAGAAGTACAAAAGCAGTGCTGCACTTGGGGACTGAGCATTTAAACACATATCATATGAAATGTATTTTATATCAGATCCTAACAAGATTAGGAAAAGGTCTGGGTTTTCAAAAGGTTTGGTCCAGGTTTAACAACATGGCAGATGGTCACGGTAAAACAGGGCCCTTTATCGCTGAAACCTTGGATGGTGACGAGCGTCCTCCTATCCTTCAGCCAGCAGTATTTTAACCTTCTTTTCTGTTGAAACAACCTTGCACACCTCACTGACAAATCACACTGGCATTGACTCCGTGTCTGGGAGCTGTCAGACATGATAGCAGATGATAATAGATAGCCCTGTTCCAGTGCAGTGTGCATGCTACGCTAAGGCAGTCCTGTGTCCACAGACTATAAATGACATGCCAGGGTTTCCATGATTCCGCAATCCCATAAACATTTTCTCGGAGATGAGCTACGCAAATTCAGTTTGTAACATTTTATTCTGTCCTGTTTCTATTTAATAAATATAATATCATAAAACAAATGTAGATTGAAGTTGCTCTTGGTAACAGCATGTTCTCTCAGTGAATGTTATGCAAATGTATTTTCAGTGTAAACCAGTCCAGGATAAGTTGTTTACACTCTTGATAATAAAATCAATTATATTATAATATAAAAAGTTTAATATCTTAACCTGCTGTACCAGAACAAAAAACTTGAAGAACTGCTGGTGCCAATTAATCAGTTGCCTTACCTTGCCAGGAATTTCAAGAGATGATGCAAGTATTTTAGCAAAATCTCTGGGTTTGTGAAACTTGCTCTGACATGAAAATGCAAGTGTGGTGTGGGGGTAATTGATTTGGTAGCATATCCCTGTGATGTACACATTGATGGAATATTTGTTTGACAACCTTGTTAGTCATCCCTACATATTTGTTTACCAAATTTCAGTCACAAATTTAAACAAATGAGACTGTGCAACTAAGGTCCTTACTTTGTTGTGTGTGCTATTCACTTTCAGCTTGGCTTAGTTAGAGTGCACTTGTAAAAAAAATAAAAATAAATAAAAAACCTTTTACAGTACCCTTATACAGTACCCTCCAAGAGCATCGTAATGGTATTTACATGCATATGTTTTACCATTTTACAGAAACAGCTGTTTTCGTATTGACTCCCCACATATTCAGCTGTGTGAATGCAGGTAGTGAGCTATATTGTGCTCTCAAAAAAGGGGCAATTATATTCTTTAATATACAATACAATTACTCTGAGAAACATATTTTGTTTCACAAATAATATGTTTCCCTTAAAACTGTGACAAATTATGGACTGCTATTCTATTCAAACAACACATTTACTACTGGGCTCAATTCATGGGACTGAGGTGGCCATTGCAAAACATTTTTAAAAAAACAATTCGCCATTTCGTGCTGAATTCTTAGGAATGCTTTGGATCATTGTCTGACTGAAAGATCCAGCTGTGGCCAGGTTATTTGGATGTGTGGTCTTTAATAAGTATCATGCAACGTTCAGCTCTAATAATGTCACAAAGCTTCTCTGATTCACTTTCCAGAAATAGGCTACTAATACAAACTATACATAAAAAATATAAGTATATATATTAAATTTTAAACCACAAACTATTCTGCTATTGAAAAGAGAGAGCTGTGTTCATGTTTCAAAATAAACAACACTATTATTACACATTATTTTGATTGGGCTACTACTATTATTATTATTATTATTATTATTATTATTATTATTATTATTATTGTTGTTGTTGCCCCTTATTTATTTTAATGTTCTGTGAGTTCCAGTCATGATGTTTTAACTTATCAGTAGCCTCTTCAGATCAAATATCTTCAGATTTCCAGTCTATAAAATAATTATGTTAATAAAACGGGTTGTGCTGGGCTATTCGCGTTGGGGGATGAAGCTGGTATCGTGTGATAGTGTGGGTTTCGCCTTCTCGTGTTCGTCTTGGCATGCATTCTAAAACGGCATTACATTCATGACACAGGGTATTCACACGGTCTAAATATAGGCTAACTTTCGAAATACTGACGGATATACCGTAGAACGCAAGGAGAGATCCAAATGGATTTCTTTTTGAATGCAATGTTCCGAGTGGTTTGACAGAACGGAAATTTGAAGAGCAGAATTTCGACGTTGGCCTACTAATGTGTCAAACACTTGATTCTGGTAACCTCGTTGCCTGGCGTTAAAAGTCTGCTGAAGTTATTAGCAACATTCAAAGAAGCGCGGAATGATCTTTCTCCAGAAGTGAGTCCAGGGAGTCGATTACGGACAAACACAAATTACTGCAAACAAAAAAGCAGGGCAAAACGCAACGAAAATTATTCACCGCATTTACGCGTGGAATTTTCGGAAAGGTCGGAAAAGTGTTCATGTAAAACATTGAAACAGCGGAAGGATGAGTTTGCTATTACTTTCGACTTTCTTGCTCAGTATTGTATGCGGTAAGTGGTTTTTAAAACTACAATCTCCTCCAAAAGTAGTGGAACAGCAAGATCAATTCCTTTGTTTGTTCTGTACACTGAAGACAATTGAGTTTGAGATCAAAAGATGTACATGAAATGACAGATCCGAATTTTTTATCAAGATTTGTTAAACAACTTACAAACCATACAAGAACATATCACCACTTGTATCCGACTTATCCATCTTTTAGGTGAGTAAAAGTATTGGAACATGTGACTGCCAGGTGTTTCTTGTTGCCCAGATGTGTCCTGTTAGATTGATTGGTTAAACAAAAAATAGTTCTGAATGTCTACTCTTGGTTTAGGGTTTTGTCTGTGAAGACAAGATAAACCAACATGAAGACCAGAGAGCTATCTTTGTGAGAAAAGCATTTTGAAGCATAGAAAAGAGGGAATTGAGCCATTGCACAAGCATTGGGGATAGTTTGTACAACAACTTGGAATGTCCTGAAAGAAACCGCTGGCGTACTGAGCAACAGACATCGAACAGTTTGATCAAGAAAACAACAGCAGTTCATGACAGAAACATTGTGAGAGCTGTGAAGAAAAAAACTAAAATATTAGTCTGTGACATCTCAATCTTCACAGGGCAGGAGTAAAGGTATCTCAATCCGCCATTCGAAGAACCATTCAACTTAGAGAGCAGCAATACAGAGGCTATGCCAAGACCAAGATTAATCTCTACCAAAGTGATGGAAAGGCCAAAGTGTTGAGAAAGAAGGGATCTGCTCATGATCCAAAACATACAAGCTCATCTGTGAAGTACGGTAGAGGAAGTGTCATGGCTTGGGCTTGCATGGCTGCTTCTGGAGTGGGCTCACTAATCTTTATCGATGATGTAACTCATGCTGGTTGCAGCAGGAATTCACAAGTCTACAAAAACATTCTGTCTGCCAACATATGGAGAAATGCGTCCAAACTAATTGGGAGGAACTTCATCATGCAGCGAGACAATGACCCAAAACACAACAAAAGACTTCATTCGGGAGAAAAAGTGGATGGGTTTAGACTGGCCAAGTGAATCACCTACCAAATATTAAGTGTTATTTACTTTCATTGACTTAAATACTCTCTGTTCCAATACTTTTGCTCACCTAAAAATTGGGTGGTCTGATACCAAAGGCCTTATATCACTGGATCACTGTGGATATGTGGTGGAGGTGGTGGTGCTGGTGGGGGTTTACATGCTGAAAAAAATAAAAAATAAACTGCGCAAGCTAGGTTTTGAAACAGCTGGTAGCTGCTTGACCAGTTCAGACCACCTCCATACATAACTTGGTTTGACCAGCTCAAGCCATGTTTTGAAACGATTGATAGCTGGTAATTACAAGCTGGTCTTGGCTGGAATTGCACCAGGGACTGGTAGGCCCAAGGACTATGTTATTATTAGTTTGCATATTTTATGTTACATATGCATATATTTCTTTTTTTTAATTCCGCCCCCGCCCCCCGGTGACTGTGTGCCCCTGCGCAGTGCCCGGGGCCCTGGCTGGCTGTGCGGAGGTGGTCTCCATGACTGAGGCAGTGGCTGGACAGGGCTTCCTCCTGGGTTGCATCTCCTGTAAGAGGAGGGAAGAGGTCCCTGCATCCACCAGCGTGGACTGGTTCTTCAAACCCCTGGAAGCGGAGGACTTCTACCAGGTGAGCGCCGGCAGTCTCTCCCTGCCTGCCCCCAAATATTTTGTCGACATACCCTAATCTTAACCCTTTAAAAGTACAAATGCTGTCGCTGTGGTGGTACTCTATAGGTACACAAAATTGAACCCCTAGCCAGCAATATATAATACATTTGTACCTTGTTTTTTTGCTTGGAAAACATACTCATTTGTACCCAAAGAGAACATTACTGTGCTTTCAGGGTAAATTTTATTCCACGAAGAACGAAAATGTGCCTCCACTCTCTGAGAGTTTCTGAGAGTGCAAGGTGTGAGAGCAAGGAATGTGTGATTGTGTGATCTTCGCTGAATGTTCTCACGCGGATGTAACGATCGCTGCTGGTAACTGAAACGAGTTCTAGAACACTGATTTAGAATTTAGAAAAACATTCCCAGAAACCTACTCTTCAAGGTGTTAAAGCTGGAATCGAGACTTGAAGAGAGCCGTTCCCTTTCAGGAGCTTCAGTGGAGTTGCTGTTTTGCACGTTTTTTTACATCACTCCATTTGCATCTGCGTATGATCCAGCCTCTTTATTTACATTCTAATTTAATCCAACAGAGATCTGGAACACGGAAACTCCGCTGCGGTTGTAGCATTGAAATCCAAATGCTAATACTGTGATATACTAATACTAATTCATTTGCATTGAAAATATGTGGAATTGATGTTGTCCTGGGGATGTTTTATGTTATCAAAGGAAACGATATTAATTGTGGGTGGTAGAATGTCATCTTGATGAAACGTTTTAAGACTGTGACTCAAATTAGAAATATGCCTTTGGAAGACTAAAATATTTTACAGGAAAAGGGTGACCATTATTTTTGAAAATATACCAGTAGCTAGAAGCTGTGGTTGCAATAGGATGGTAAATGGTAACCAGGGGAATGTTGGGTTAAATTGGGGCAAATCCAGGTCATCAGTTGAACATTTGATAGCAGGGGGAGGGTGGCCATAGTCCTTACATTACAGTGATTTTCAACCTGCATGCATATTTTGGCAAATAATCATGATTTGAAATGGAGCTCCACTCCCCCAGTGCTGTGGGAACCTGAGTTAACAGAAAAGTGCTTATACTATTGTTTCTCATTACATAGTTCATTGTTTCTCAGCCCTAGTATTAGTGACTCACTGGTGACATTTCCTGGCTTCTTGGGTCTAAACTTGCTGCTCCTTTCTACGATGAAGGCAAAAAACCAACAGGTCCTGAAGCCCACCAGGGTTGAGTCAATAAAAAATATAAGCCAAATGTTTAAAATGGTTGAAGTCTTTCCCTGACAACTCACCCTGACTGACTGCCAGATCTTCCACTACGAGCACCCCACCTCCACCGTCTTGCACGAGGACTTTGAGGAGCGTCTGGAGTGGCACGGTACGAAGGGGACCACTGACGTGCAGATCGGGGCCCTCTGGCTGAGCAACGTCACCTACAACGACACGGGCACGTACCGCTGCTCCTTCGAGCGCATCCTGGAACTGTCGGACAAGGAGAGGCCCGAAGAGAAGGTCCTGATCCACAAGGAGGTGGAGCTCACAGTGGTGGCTGAAGGTGAGAGACTCCACGGCCTTCAGCACTGCTCTTATGATCAGGCCTTCTTACCTCCCCACACACACACACACACACACACACACATACACACACATACACATACACACACACACACACACACACACACCTCCCCCCACACACACACACACACACACACACACACACACACCTCCCCACACACACATACACATGCACATACATACCCCACACACACATACACATATATACCCCACACACACACACACACACACCTGCACACCCCCTCCCCCACACACACATACACATACACATACATACCCCACACACACACACACCTGCACACCCCCTCCCCCACTCACACACACATACACGCACACCCCACCCCACTCACTCACACACACACACAGACACCTCATTGTCTGCTGATTGGCGGAACTCTCATGAGCGTTTCCCCGTCCCTGCACCCCTCAGCCAATCGGGAGCTGGTGTCGGTGATTGCGGAGGTGATGATGTACGTGCTGATCGTGGTGCTGCAGCTGTGGCTGATCGGCGTGCTGGTGCACTGCTACAGGAAGATCTGGGCCGAGCGCGAGGCCTTCGCCGCCCGCCGGGCGCTGCGCCATCCAGCGTGAGGCCCCGTCTCTCTCCCCGTCTCTCTCCCCGTCTCTCTCCCTGTCTCTCTCTCCCCGTCTCTCTCCCCAAAACAAACACAAGCACACAGGCAGACTGTCGTCTAGTGCAGGGGTCACCAGCACAGTGCCCGCGGGCACCAGGTCGCCCCCAAGGGCCACATGAGTCGCCTGCAGGCCTGTTCTAAAAATAGCACAACTCACTAGTGAGCTGCATCTAAAATGTAATTTTATTCTGTTGCTATTTTTTTTTTTATCACACTTGCATTTATATAGATTTAAAAATGACAATATCTTAAAAATATGTTTATTATACATGAAGTTTAGATAAGTTTAGGTGAACTCTGACCTACTCTAGTTCAAAGGTCAGTATTGTGCGCGTGACAAAACAAACTGGTAGCCCTTAGTATGACTCAGTACCCATGAAGTAGCTCTCAGTTTCAAAAAGGTTGGTGACCCCTGGTCTAGTGGCTACGGTGCATGACCGGGACCCCGGAGGCTGGTGGTTCGAGCCCCGGTGTAGCCGCGATAAAGTCTGTAACAGCTGTTGGGCCCTTGAGCAAGGCCCTTAACCCCGCATTTCTCCGTGGGGGGATTGTCCCCTGCTTTGTCTAATCAACTGTAAGTCACTTTCGAGAAAAGCGTCAGCTAAATAACAGATGAAAAAACAAATCAGATCCTGCATAGACCCTCTAGAGGCTGTCTGAGGAAGTGCAGGCTCTGTGCAAACTGTCCCTGAGTGACTGGCTGACTGACTGAGTGACCATGGCCAACATTGCCTTATTAGATTAAGGAAAATTAAGTGGTGACACATGTTAGGGTGACCAAATTCAGTATTATGATGCGTGGAGGGGGGGTGTTTCTGTGGACTGTGTCGATATATAATGTGGCCTATTTCTAAAATTAATTGCATTAGCAGTCAAGTACTTCTATATGGAGACCTTAATTTGATACGTATTTCACCTAATTGCAAAATAAAGGACAAAGGACTGAATTGTTTTAGACTTAAATACAGTGGTACCTTGACTTACGAGTGCACCAACTTACGAGTTTTCCGAGTTACGAGCCGTCGCTTGCTTTGTGTTGCGAGCCAAAATTTGAGGTACGAGCGAGCGAAAGTGAATGTGGGAGAGACTTTCATAGTTTATTGAAAGGAAACACCCGGAAAAAGTTGCAACTGGTCGTGCGTCGGCGCTATTTAATGACACCTGCCTAACTAATTTCCGAAACATTCTGAAAGGGAGAAAGAAACAAACCTCCTTGGACAGGTTTTTATTGAAATGCCCTGCAGATGAAAGTGAGGAAAGCGTGGCGAAAAATCCACAAAAAAAACAGTGAAGAAGATTAAGTTTAGCGAAAGTGAAGTGAAAAAAAAAGAAATTGTAACAATTAAGGAAAACCAGTTTATTTACATTCTCTTTCATTATGTTGTATTATGTTTTTATACAATACAGTGCTATTTTTCATATTTAAAAGTACGTAACTAAAAAATGTGGGTGGTTTTTTGGGGGCTGAACGGATTAATGGCATTTCAATTAATTTCAATTTGGAAAATTAATTTGATATACGAGGAAATTGAGTTACGAGCTCGGTCACGGAACGAATTAAACCACTGTACTTTCTGCTGACCTGTAGTGTAAGGGTTATTGGGTAATGTGCTTGTTTTATAAATGTTACACTATCCTACTAGTAGCACTCTGGGTTTAAGTGTATGGGTGAGACCCGTGGCTTGGTTTCCTGTGCTCACTGTTCACCACATGACTGGCTGTCGTGTCACCCTGAGGGGTTAAGGTTCACCTTGATGATTTTCTGAGCTCAGGACCATTTCTTGCCCCTACAGGATTCCAGACTCCAAAGACAACTGTGATGGGGTTCTTTTGGAATAACGCACTTCCGGTAAAATTTAAACTTTTGTTTGCATGATCATTTTATTTTAATTTTTTTATTTTACTTTTATAGGCATGCATTAATAATTCATTATTTAGGTTTGTCAGTCCTAGTGAATGCACAGCTGTTCATAAACACAGCTGTTCATAAACATTCTGAAGTTTTTATTATTATTTGTGTCTGTTTTGCAGATGATCAACCTGTAAAAGCAATTGTCAAGACAAGGGATAAACTACTATTTTAAGTGTTTTAATGAAGAAATGCCACGGTCTCGACTCATTATTGTCAAAAGAAATGCTACAATTGTAGTGGCACAGGGCAAAAAAAAAGTATAGTGATGAGAAATGTACTTGCTAACTTGCGAGTGTAAGCAAAATCATTTATAACTGCGACAAGCTTCCAGATTGCAAGGCAGTAACTAGCCAATCAGAGTTCACAAAATGTAACATATCACCGAAGGTCAGGTATTTCCATGGGTATGCATAGCTAAAAACGTGTCAAGTGTAAATGGTGTAAGATTAGCATGGGTTATCTAGGTACATATAGGGTGTATACAGGGTCGTGGTTCAATTGTGTTCTAAAATCTGCATTCAGAAATCATTTAAAACAGACAAGTGAACAGATGGCCACTCCCTGAGAGCAAATAAGGAGAGCAAATTAACATTTCCCATGATGCTCAAGCAGGATTTTAATTAATTTGTGGAATTTGGGTGAATTTCCTGAACTGGCTGATGGGAGTGGGTAACATGCGCATGTTTGTTGCTGCAGTGTTGGCCATCTTAGGAAGTACAGGACTGCAGCAATCAATGTCTCAGTACACACAGGAAAACTACAGTGGTCAGCTTATTACAGGTTACTTTTAAGATGCAATATGTTGCTTTGGAAATGACATGCACTTTGTCGGGTGGACGACAGTGTTAAATCTGCTAGATGATGATTGTATGCTACTGTGAATGAAATAATGAATTACCTGCCATAACAGTTCAAATAAATGACACAGCATTGCTGAAAACTTTATGTGTTTGGACTCTTTCTTGAATAGAGTAAATAAATGAGAAAGAAGACTAAATTACTTGTTCATAAGCAGTACATCACACCTTATTGAGCCCTTTGTCACCACTGATGCAACAAGTGTATTGTCATGAAATACCACTGACCATGTTCCCACTGGCAGTCCTTGTCATATCATGGTAATGCCTTTCCTGAAAAAATGACATTAAATTTTAACCGCCTAATTTCCATTCCCATGTGGAAATATAATAGAGACATGTATATGTCCTGATATATAAACAAGACTAACATATATGATATGTGATATATGATATTAGATTTCTGTATGGGTTCCATTGTATGGGTGGAATTGGTATGACACAGGCTGAACTCCATCCGTCCATCCATCCATTATCTGAACCCACTTATCCTGAACAGGGTCGCAGGGGGCTGGAGCCTATCCCAGCATACATTGGGCGAAAGGCAGGAATACACCATTCACTCACACACTCATACCCACGGGCAATTTAGACTCTCCAATCAGCCTAACCTGCATGTCTTTGGACTGTGGGAGGAAACCGGAGTACCCGGAGGAAACCCACGCAGACACGGGGAGAACATGCAAACTCAGCACAGAGAGGCCCCGGCCGACGGGGATTCGAACCCAGGACCTCCTTGCTGTGAGGAGCAGGCTGAACTCTGAGAGGAAAAAAAGAGCGCACTGGTGCCTGGAGGTATAATTTTTCATCAGTAGACGGTAGTGTTGCTTTCGTCAACGAAAATTATGACGAAATATCTTCGTCAACGAACCTGGTCACGTGACGATAACAATAATAAAATGTGTAATGCCATTTTGTTGACGAATAAAAACGAGACGAAAATGTGGTTTACAAAATAAAAACTATGCTTAAGTTTTTATTATCATTATTTTGCCTGAGCGACGTCACTTCCTCGATCCCAACGAGCGGTATTATTTCATTTCAGAAGATGCAGCTGCGGTGGGTTATCACTTGATAAGCACAGCTTAATAAATAAAGGTGACTCAGAGAAAGGGACCAATGGTAGGGAGGGCAAAGTGGAGCTTTAGAATGTAGACCGCTGTGTGTGCACGTGAGCTCGCCAATAGATTTCTCACAGAAAACGTAATTTGTCCACTTTTTTACTTTACAGTAGAGGTGATCAAACTTACAATAACTAAGTGCTAGTGTGTTCTAAGCCTTTACTGGTCCCTGTACGATGTTAGCATGATGTAGCTAGCATACGCGAATAGCACAAAACCATACAATTTGCTTTTTAACGGCACTTGGTCATTCGAACGATATAAATAAAAGCATTCGATTAAGTTCGACGGCACCGGAATTTTCTGTCGTACCGTCCATAAATGGCAAAAGTCCCACCATAGGATTTATTTAAATCTTTAAAAGTTATACATTTTCTGAATCGTCATTAATTAATCTTGTTTCTATCAGTGATTCGGCGTGATCGGACAGTTCTGTAGCTATGTAAATGACGTCAGAAGGATACAGCACTTATTTGCTACCTAAACTTTGACGCACGCGATTGAGGTTTACCATGATTGAAGTCTGACATGTCTATTGTCAAAATCCATTGAAACTATGAAAAAGTAACCAGGGACTTTGGACTTATAAGGCTGGACATACCGAGTACCCAGCAAAAATATTGACCTGGCTACAGTCACACTTTTGACAGTTCGAACTGCCACCAACTGCCATGTATGAGCGCGTGAAGTAAACCTGCAAAAGCTATTGTTGTGTCACCATTTTCGAGCTCCATATACGTAAAGAATGGAATGGCAGTGAAATCTGCCTGTTTTTCGGTGCCGTCGGGGTCCAGCATTTAACATTGATGGAATGCTGGTAAAATGAGCGCTTAAAGCGCTCATTGACTAAAACTATGAGTAAAATGTCATCAGTTTTCGTCGACTAAAACTAGACTAAAATAGTCAGGGACAATTCTGACTAAAACTAGACTAAAATGCTCAGACTTTTCGTCGACTAAAACCTGACTAGACTAAAAGGAGTATGAACATGTACTAATAAAAACTAAAATGACCACTTGACACAAAGACTAGACTAAAACTAAAAGTAAAATAGGCCGCCAAAAACAACACTAGTAGATGGCAGGAAGGAGAAACGCTGACAATCATATCGTGAACAATATTTGCTGTTCATCTTCCTGAAAACCCGCTAGATACTGTACATACACTCACTGTGCACTTTATTAGGAACATAATACTAATACTGGGTAGGGCCTCCCTTTGCTCTCAAAACAGCCTTGATTCTTTGTGGCATGGATTCCACATTAATTTGAGATTCTGTTCCATGTTGACATGATTGCATCACGCATTTTCTGCAGATTTGTGAATCTCCCGTTCTACCACATCCCAAAGGTGCTCTATTAGATTCAGATCCGGTAACTGGAAATGCCACAGAACTGACATGACACTAAACTCATTGTCATGTTCAGGAAACCAGTTTGAGTTTTGCTTTGTGACATGCATTATCATGCTGGAAGTAGCCATTAGAAGATGGGTACATTGTGGCCATGAAGGGATGCACATTGTCAGCAACAATACTCAAATAGGCTGTGGCATTCAAGCGATGATTGATTGGTATTAACGGGCTGAAAGTGTGCAGAGAAAACATTGCCCACACCATTACACCACTGCCACCAGCCTGGACTGTTGACACAAAGCAGGTTGGGTCATGGATTCATGTTGTTGCCGCCAGATTCTGACCCTACCATCCGTATTCCTCAGCAGACCAGGCTATGCTTTTCCAGTCCTCAGCTGTGCAGTTTTGGTGAGCCTATGCCCCCCGTAGCCTCAGCTGCCTATTCTTTGCTGACAGAAGTGGAACCCAACGTGGTCTTCTGCTGTTGTAGCCCATCCGCAACAAATCATATCATTATATTTTGTCTATATTCATACACAACTCTGATAAATATTTTTAACGATGGATTTATTTGTAACAGGTGCAACTCAAATTTACTGACTGCAGCATCTAAAACAAAAACTAAAACTGCAGCAGTTTAGTTTTTTGTTTTAAAGTTTTATTTTTTATGTCACAGCTAAACAGATTTAATATTAACTACAGTGTCCTACAATTTGTGGCATGATCTGAAAAGCTTCATTACTTTTTTTCTGCAAAATACCACCACTGTTAACAATAATAATATGAGCCATGGTTTTAATAAGGACATATTTAAAATATAACACAGAATAAAACACATGGCTGCTTTTTAAATCTAGTTGTAAAAAATGTAAAGGCAACAGAACACAATAGCTGCATGTATTTAGCTGCTCATGTCCTGTGAATTCTGCTTTCCCCCATCATCTCCTGATCAGGATGCTCTTCACCCCTAGTGCCCTTTCAGATCATCCATGAGGAAGGGCTCTTGTGTCTCCAGGATCTCCAACAGCGCATCTTTAGCTATTTCACCCCCGGAATGAATGGGACCGCTTAGGAGTTTTCTCATCTTATCCTGCTTGGTGTTCCCTGCTTGAATCTCGTCATGCCCGCTTTGGGTAACGACCCCACATTCCAGGAGTCGGTCGAGGATGGCGGTCACGTTGCAGACTCTCTCGATCAGGGCTGTGCGGTGCCGGTCAATGAAGTGCTTTTCTGTACAGAGGCACAGGGGCAGAGGGAGAGATGTGGGGCGAAGGTGGGTTTTGGAAAGAGGGAATTGTAAGCAAGAATGGAGGAGGCGGCACACATATATGACATTGAAAACAAGTCACCATTTCTTCACAGTGACTGACTGTGCACCAAAACATTCTGATTTTCTTAATCCCTTTCTTCTGGAGAAATTCATGTATGAGTTATACTATGTCTGCACACTGTGGCTAACTATTTCCATGTTTCAAGATGTATATTCTATTTCTGTTTTTAAGAAATATATATTATTATTAAGTTCAAGATTGGCCCCAGCAGTATATATGAAGGATATTTTACATATTTACACAAAATCTAATGACAAGCCACACTTGCATTCGAGGGCACATATATAGAGGCTGATATCTGCGACTGTACCACACTCTCAGAAATAGCAACTTGGAGTTACTTCAGTGTGCATTTTTGCTTTCGACCGCAAACAGATGCCCATGCAGACTATCTAACGTTGTAAACCGGCTGGTCACAGAACCTAAAATATCCTTCTTCCTTCACACATACAACGTATCACGACTAGGTTCAGAGTAGATAACGCTTTTACCTGCAGTCGTGCCGCACGCTCCAGCTGCAGGAGTTGGCCCTCCTCCGCGGCTTGCACCTAGCAGAAGCAATGCACTGCATCAGGAAATAACACAGAGCAACAATACGCTACTCGCCAGCGGAACCATTCCCGTTAGCTAAATTATTCGATTGAATTAACGAAGCAAATTAGGTATCCAAAACGATACGGATGCGTATAGCCCTATAATGTCTTCAACGCGCGAATTGTTTAAACGTTCTGTCTTTTTGGTGCCTGCAATTCCTGTTTCCAAAAACGAAAGTAATTCACAATATGTACTGGGGCTTTTTTTTGGGTTTTGTATCTGCCCACGAGTTTTAAACAGTGACTTACCCTCTTCCTCCAGTTCGGTAGCTAATTCATTGCAATGCATTGATTTTAAAATAGTTACGGTGACTGATACGGCTCGATTGGTGGTGTGTCTGGAGATAATTATTTCCACAAGATCCAGTCTGTCCGCCTTTTCGACTTCGCTTTTACGGATTCGAGGTTCCACGCTGCGGTCGCAAAGTTTAGATTTGAACAGTTTGAACTGATCATCATTTAAGTCTCTCAGGACGTCGAATATGTCATCCTTAATGGTATTGGACATTCTGCTTTAAATTCGAAAAATCTATGTCTGTAGCCTACTGGATATGAGCTCGAAGTCTAGCTATAATGATTTGTGTGCCAAAAACGAAAGCCCCTCCCACAAGTTACCTGAGCTGTCTCGATTCCACATTGTACACTTTCTTCTTGAAGTTTCCTTCCATTGCTTCAAGGGGGAATCCCCAAAATGTCGGGACGAATTTTCAATTTGTTCTGATCTGACCATAGCACCTTTGTTCAAACATAATTTAAACGACCAAATCACGATGTCACTCACGTACGGATTGAGCAATGTATCTGAACTTTTTTTTTCATAAGATTTGGCAGAAGCTGTGATGACCCTGCTTCGGGGAGGCCGCAGACAGGTACATAAAGAGTGCCATTAGGCAGTTTAAAGTGTAAAATCACAAATATGAATTATTCTTCACCCGCCATTATAATGCTGACGTGACAATCACTACTGGTGATCGAAAGCAATGGAGCTCGAGAACACTGACTTAAAATAATAATGAAATGAAATGAAATAAAATAAAATAAATTAAAAACTCGGGATGAAAAACCGGTCAGAGAAAAGTCATTTTCATTTATATACAATTTATTTACATGTTTTGACTATGCATGGAGTAAGGTTACTCCTAATTGGATACGTAGAAAATGTAACAAAAAAGTGCTACACATTGGCTAGCTACTGATGCATCAGACTTTTCAAAACAATGTGGTCGACACAGAAAAGAGGTAGATTACAAAAATCATGAAAGCTGACATTTACGTTTCTCCACGGATATTTCAATATACATCAAGGACATACAAATCAAGAGTAAACAGGACCATCTCGTCTTAGCACAAGAAAAATACCATCCAGTTGTTTTTTTAAAGGTTTTAAGGCAAGTGACAGAAAAGACATAAAAAGATAGGTACCCTCCATCTGTGGTAGTATAAAACAGGTGATTCCACTGACATGCTGGTATCATACAATAGGAACAATAATACAGCCAAATTAACCTGGTATAGGCTATTTAGATTAAATGTTGGGTAGAAATTGTCATGTCCTTCAATCACACTTGTACAGAAAGGTTTTAAAGACTTAGACATCGGCGAATTGACCTGAAATGGGAGTCCAGACATGCAACCGTTTTGCCAATGCAAATATTTTGTGTCCACGGTGCCATCAACCAACCAACAGTGGCAAAAGTCTGGTTTCATACAGTCACCCCTCTGATCAGAAAGACTCAGAAACGCGCGACAGGTTACAATTGTGCGTCGGCAGGTTTTTCGCGAGGCTCGGAGCAACCGCGTCAATGGAAGATCCGTGATCTGCCGAGTTTTCCTTCACTGTGACAGCCACCCGTCAGCTTTGTCTTTGGGCGTCGTTGTGGGGGTGGAGGCCAACACCTCCCCCGCCGTTTTACCCAGCATTTGCTCGCAATTTTGAAGGTAGTTGATCGTCTACAATACATGACCATTGATCTCACATGACCTCACATCCCTATGGGGAGATTCACTCTCTCACAGCTGGATGGGTCCAGAGAGAGAGAGAGAGAGAGAGAGAGAGAGAGAGAGAGAGAGAGAGAGAGAGAGAGAGAGAGAGAGAGAGAGAGAGAGAGAGAGAGAGAGAGAGAGAGAGAGAGAGAGAGAGAGAGAGAGAGAGAGAGAGAGAGAGAGAGAGAGAGAGAGACAAAGGGAGCAAGAGAGAGAGAGAGACATCGGGAGCGAGAGAGAGAGGGGAGAGAGAGGGTGAGATGAGAAATGTACTTGCTAACTTGTGAGTGTAAGCAAAATCATTTATGACTGTGACAAGCTTCCAGATTGCAAGGCAGTAACTAGCCAATCAGAGTTCACAAAATGTAACATATCACCGAAGGTCAGGTATTTCCGTGGGTATGCATAGCTAAAAAAGTGTCAAGTGTAAATGGTGTAACATTAGCATGGGCTCTCTAGGTGCATATAGTGTGTATACAGGGTCGTGGTTCTATTGTGTTCTAAAATCTGCATTCAGAAATCATTTAA
Source organism: Conger conger (assembly GCF_963514075.1). NCBI lineage: Eukaryota > Metazoa > Chordata > Actinopteri > Anguilliformes > Congridae > Conger > Conger conger. The sequence continues at coordinate 84,363,800 of NC_083760.1, read as the reverse complement.
AACAGACAAGTGAACAGATGGCCACTCCCTGAGAGCAAATAAGGAGAGCAAATTAACATTTCCCATGATGCTCAATTTGGGTGAATTTCCTGAACTGGCTGATGGGAGTGGGTAACATGCGCATGTTTGTTGCTGCAGTGTTGGTCATCTTAGGAAGTACAGGACTGCAGCAATCAATGTCTCAGTACACACAGGAAAACTACAGTGGTCAGCTTATTACAGGTTACTTTTAAGATGCAATATGTTGCTTTGGAAATGACATGCACTTTGTCGGGTGGACGACAGTGTTAAATCTGCTAGATGATGATTGTATGCTACTGTGAATGAAATAATTAATTGCCTGCCATAACAGTTCAAATAAATAACACAGCATTGCTGAAAACTTTATGTGTTTGGACTCTTTCTTGAATAGAGCAAATAAATGAGAAAGAAGACTATGAGTTTTACTAAATTACTAGTTCATAAGCAGTACATCACACCTTCTTGAGCCCTTTGTCACCACTGATGCAACAAGTGTATTGTCATGAAATACCACTGGCCATGTTCCCACTGGCAGTCCTTGTCATATCATGGTAATGCCTTTCCTGAAAAAATGACATTAAATTCTAACCGCCTAATTTCCATTCCCATGTGGAAATATAATATAGAGACATGTATATGTCCCGATATATAAACAAGACTGACATATATGATATATGATATTAGATTTCTGTATGGGTTCCATTGTATGGGTGGAATTGGTATGACACAGGCTGAACTCAATGGTGCTGGGAGGTATAATTTTTCACCAGTAGATGGCAGGAAGGAGAAACGCTGACAATCATATCATATTCCATCCATCCATCCATTATCTGAACCCGCTTATCCTGAACAGGGTCGCAGGGGGGCTGGAGCCCATCCCAGCACACATCAGGCGAAAGGCAGGAATACACCCTGGACAGGTCGCCAGCCCATCACAGGGCACACACACCATTCACCCACACACCCATACCCCCATACCCATGGGCAATTTAGACTCTCCAATCAGCCTAACCTGCATGTCTTTGGACTGTGGGAGGAAACCGGAGTACCCGGAGGAAACCCACGCAGACACGGGGAGAACATGCAAACTCCGCACAGAGAGGCCCCGGCCGACGGGGATTCGAACCCAGGACCTCCTTGCTGTGAGGCGGCAGTGCTACCCACTGCGCCATCCGTGCCGCCTCATATCATATTGTGAACAATAATTGCTGTTCATCTTCCTGAAAACCCGCTAGATACTGTACATACACTCACTGTGCACTTTATTAGGAACATAATACTAATACTGGGTAGGGCCTCCCTTTGCTCTCAAAACAGCCTCGATTCTGTTCCACAAGATGTTGGAAACATTAATTTGAGATTCTGTTCCATGTTGACATGATTGCATCATGCATTTTCTGCAGATTTGTCAGCGACACATTCATGCTGTGAATCTCCCGTTCTACCACATCCCAAAGGTGCTCTATTAGATTCAGATCCGGTAACTGGAAATGCCACAGAATTGACATGACACTAAACTCATTGTCATGTTCAGGAAACCAGTTTGAGTTTTGCTTTGTGACATGCATTATCATGCTGGAAGTAGCCATTAGAAGATGGGTACATTGTGGCCATGAAGGGATGCACATTGTCAGCAACAATACTCAAATAGGCTGTGGCATTCAAGCGATGATTGATTGGTATTAACAGGCTGAAAGTGTGCAGAGAAAACATTGCCCACACCATTATACCACTGCCACCAGCCTGGACTGTTGACACAAAGCAGGTTGGGTCATGGATTCATGTTGTTGCCGCTAGATTCTGACCCTGCCATCTGTATGCCTCAGCAGACCAGGCTATGCTTTTCCAGTCCTCAGCTGTGCAGTTTTGGTGAGCCTATTGTCACGTTTCAGGTCTGTCTCGCCATGTTTTATGTTTATTCATGTTGTCTTAGTCACGTAGTGTCTTATCATGTATTATGTTAGTCTAGGTTCGTCATGTTGTTTAGTTTATTTCTTGTTACGATTTATTTTCTCGTCATGTCTAGTTATGTTTCGTTACGATTATATTACCTGGTTATGTTGAGTGATTATCGTCTTAGTTTCGCTTTGTGTTATGTTTCGATGCATGTTTATTGTTACGTTAACTGGTCGTTGTTATGCATACACTTTTACATGTTTTTCCGCAAACCTTGCGTTCCGCCTTTTCTCTCTCTCTCTCTCTCTCTCTCTCTCTCGTTCTGTCCTTCACTCCCCTTGTGTTTCTATTTGTCTATTTACTAAAACTACTAACGCTAGATCAGGATTGGGTAGAAACTAACAAGACTAATCATGTGTTCATGTTACCTTACGTTTCTCGTGCATGTCATTTACTAATTTACTAATGCTAGGGCAGGATAGGTTTATTACTAACGATTACTAATCTCCTTGTTAAACTTGTCATCCATCGCACCTGTTTTCCATTTCCTTGCTACGCTCTAACTAATTGTCTACACCTGTCTACACCCGCATTTATAGCCCAGTCACGCAACTGTTCTTCGCGAAATTGTCTGCCTCTGTTTACCACGCAACTCTTGAGCATTTACCACTATTGATTACACGTTACGATCCAAGCCTGTTACCGACCATTGTTTATTGATTTCTGTTTTGTGACCATCGTTTGTTTTTTGACTCCGTCCTCGCCTACCGTTTTTGTACTTTTGCTTCGCTGATTGTTTCATGGTTTCGACTCCTGCTTCGTCCACGACTACGCCTCTGCCTGCCGTCCGTCTGTTCATCTGCCTCGCTGACAGCTCTCCTGCTACCGGACCTCCCTGCACGTCTACCGACTACGAGTTTGCCTCTTCCCTCGGCACCGTGCTTTTTGTTTGTTTACTTTTTGTTTGGCTGGATCTACGTGTATGGACTTTGCTTGTGTTGACTACTCCCCTGGGATTTGTCCCGAATAAAGCCCTGAGGGGTCTTTATATTACTATTGTTTCTGAGTCGTGCATTTTGGGTCCAACCCCCACGCACCCGTCTCAGAACAATTTCGCCAACATGGACCCGGCTGACTCAACCGCCATGTTCTACGCACTCCAGGAACAAGGCGCCATTGTCCAGCAACACTCACAAGGAATCTCCGAACTTCGTCTGGAGATTCGTGAGCTGTGTGCGGAGATGAGGAGACTCGCCATCGCGGTCCAGCCACACCCACTGGAGGAACCTGCCAACCCGCCTGCACCTCTACCTTCCCACCCCATGGGAACCTGGCAATTCCGGGAGCCACAACAACCCCCCCCGGAGAGGTTCGGCGGAAAACCGGAGAGATGCAAGGCGTTCCTGCTCCAGTGCGACTTTGTGTTCAGACAGCAACCTCAGACCTACAACAGCGATGACCGCCGGATCGGCTACGTGATGGGATTACTGAAGGGGAGAGCCTTGGACTGGGCGACAGCTGTGTGGTCCGGGGGTTCATTCCCTCCCCGGTACCCGGAGTTCGCCGAGGAGATCCGCAAGGTTTTCCAGCATGCTTCCAGTGACCAAGAGCCATCCCAACGTCTGATCGCCCTTCGCCAAGGCAGGAGAACTGCGGCGGACCATTCTATCGAGTTCCGTACTCTCGCGGCAGCCACCAGCTGGAATGATGCAGCGTTGGCTAACCTGTTCCTGGCCAGCCTGAGTGAGGCACTCCAGGACGAGTTGGCACGTCCCGAACCCATCATTCAGTTCGACCCACTCGTCCGTGCTGCCATCCGTTTGGACAACCGTGCCAGACAACGCCGGATTGAGAGACAGGTCCCACCCACCCAGGCATACCCCAGGCGAGGGTTAAGTCCCCGACCGGAGGAGAAGCTAGCCGAAGGAGTCGAACCCATGGACCTTTCCCGTGCAGGCATGAAAGTATCGCCTGAGGAACGGACACGTCGGAGAGCAACCGGTTCCTGCTTCTATTGTGGGAGGCTGGGACACACCCAAGTTCGGTGCACCCTCTGGTCCAAGAACTCTGCCTCATCTGTTGAGGTGAAAGTGCTCAACAGATATGAAGGCGCTGCCAGGAACGACCATCGCTCCACGCTTACGGCCATGTTGATGCTTCCCGACAGAGCAATCCAGGTTAACGCGTTGGTGGATTCTGGAGCTGACGCAAACCTCATTGACGAAATGATGGCCATGGAATTGGACATTCCCACCCTCCCACTACCCCACCCCGAGAATGCTCGGTCATTGGACGGAAAGACGTTCTGCCGCATGACCCACATCACCAAACCCATTCAGCTGATCATTTCTGGAAACCACCACGAGATGATTCAGTTCCGTGTCATCCGGTCCCCTAACGACCAGCTCATTTTGGGATTACCCTGGCTCCAGAGACACAACCCCACCATTGACTGGAGTTCATGCCAGATTCAAGCCTGGAGTCGTGAGTGTCACCAATCCTGCCTACGATCCGCTCCTGCACCAGCAGAGGGTGCACCCAACCCACCACAGGTCCCCAAGCCCTCCCTGGAGAAGGTGCCCACCCCTTACCATGACCTAGGCACGGTCTTCTCCAAGACACAGGCACAGACGCTTCCCCCTCATCAACCCTACGACTGCGCCATCGAGCTGCTACCCGGTTCCACACTCCCCTCAAGCCGTTTATACAAAGTCTCCAGACCTGAGAGGGAGGCCATGGAGAAATACATCCGGGACTGCCTAGCCAATGGACTGATTCGCCCATCCTCCTCACCTGTGGGCGCCGGATTCTTCTTCGTGCAGAAGAAGGATGGCTCATTGCGTCCCTGTATTGACTTCAGAGAACTTAACAACATTACAATAAAAAACAAATACCCTCTGCCATTGATGGACTCTGCCTTTCACCCTCTACACGATGCCACGATCTTCACCAAGTTAGACCTACGCAATGCCTACCATCTGGTTCGTATCCGAGAAGGTGATGAGTGGAAAACCGCCTTCAATACCTCCCTTGGACACTTTGAGTACCTGGTCATGCCATTCGGCCTCACTAACGCACCTGCTGTGTTCCAGGCGCTAGTCAATGATGTTCTTCGGGACTTACTGGGCCGACACGTATTTGTTTACCTGGACGACATTCTAATTTACTCTACCAATGCCAAGGAACATGAGATTCACGTCAGGCAAGTTCTCCAGAGACTTTTGGAGAACAAATTGTTTGTCAAGGCGGAGAAGTGTGTCTTCCACACCGACACTGTCGAGTTCCTTGGCTTCATTCTGGAGAAGGGACAGATCAGGGCGGATCCCAAGAAGATTCAAGCGGTCACTGACTGGCCTACGCCTTCCACCCGGAAACAACTCCAACGCTTCTTGGGATTCGCCAACTTTTACCGCAGATTCGTAAGATCATACAGCCAAGTTGTCTCCCCCCTCACCAAGCTCACATCCACTGCCATGCCATTCCGTTGGGCATTTGTAAAAATTAAGAGACTGTTCTCTACTGCCCCTATCCTGGTGCACCCCGATCCCACTCGCCAGTTTATTGTGGAGACTGATGCCTCTGACACTGGGGTGGGAGCTGTGCTGTCACAAGTCTCTGCCTCCGACAACCGGTTACACCCATGTGCCTTCTTCTCCAAGAAGCTCTCACCAGCGGAGAGAAATTATGACGTGGGAAATCGAGAACTCCTCGCAGTCAAACTGGCACTAGAGGAGTGGAGGCATTGGCTGGAGGGATCCGAGAAGTCTTTCATCGTCTGGACCGACCATAAGAACTTGGCGTACCTCCAGACGGCCAAAAGACTGAACTCACGCCAAGCCAGATGGGCGCTGTTTTTCGGAAGATTCAACTTCACTCTCACTTACCGCCCGGGTTCTAAGAACGTCAAGCCAGATGCCCTATCCCGACAATTCGACACCTGTCCTGAGCGTGAGGCACCTGAGAACATCCTCCCGGGTTCCTGTACTGTCGCATCCGTAACCTGGAAGATTGAGGCTGTTATCCAGAGGGCTCTACGGGAGGAACCCGATCTCAGGTCCAACCCAGGAATACGCCTCTATGTCCCATCAGCTGCTCGGACACAGGTGCTCCAATGGGCTCATTCATCTCCCCTGTCCTGCCATCCCGGCTTTACCCGCACTTTGGCGGTGCTTAAGCGAAAGTTCTGGTGGAGCACCATGATCCCAGACATTTCATCAAAGCATGCACCACCTGTGCCAGAAGCAAGGCCTCCCACCAAGCCCCTGCTGGTCTGCTCCAACCTCTGCCCGTGCCCAGCCGACCCTGGAGCCACATTGGGGTGGATTTCGTTACCGGACTTCCCCCTTCCGAAGGTAACACCACCATCCTCACCGTGGTGGATCGATTTAGTAAAGCAGCCCACTTCATCCCCCTACCTGGATTACCCACCTCCCAAGAGACTGCGGACGTTTTGATTAAGGAAGTGTTCCGCATCCACGGAATCCCCTCAGACATTGTATCCGACCGGGGCCCACAATTCATCTCTCAAGTGTGGAAAGCTTTCTGTCTGGCCCTCGGTGCCACGGCCAGCCTCTCATCCGGCTATCACCCCCAGTCCAATGGGCAAACCGAGAGGGCCAACCAGGATTTGGGAGCCGCCCTTCGTTGTGTCTCAACCCAGAATCCGGCTTCTTGGAGCAAGATGCTCACCTGGGTTGAGTACGCGCACAACACCCTGCCCTGCGCCGCCACCGGAAAGTCTCCCTTCGAGATCTCTCTTGGCTATCAACCTCCACTGTTTCCTGACCAGGAAGCCGAGATTGCTGTTCCCTCCCTCGCCACCCACATGAAGCGCTGTGCTAAGATCTGGAGGGATGCCAAGGCCGCGCTCTTACGCACGGCAGATCGTAATCGGCGCTTTGCTGATCGCCACCGCACACCAGCACCAGCCTACAAACCAGGTGACTCCGTCTGGCTGTCCACTAAGGACATTCCCCTCCAAGCCACATCGCACAAACTACAACCCCGCTTCATTGGCCCCTTTAAGATCCACACCATTATCAATCCATCTTCTGTTAAACTGTCACTCCCCGCTTCACTTAAGATTCACCCTACATTTCACGTTTCATGTATTAAGCCTGTATCCTCTCACCCCCTTTGTCCCCCCGATCCCCCACCCCCTCCCCCCCGCATCATTGATAACCACCCTGCATTCACCGTGAAAAAGCTCTTGAACATTCGTAAGAGGGGCCGTGGTGTGCAATATCTGGTTGACTGGGAGGGCTATGGCCCTGAGGAGCGTTCCTGGGTAGCTCCCAGTCTCATCCTAGATAAGACATTGATCAAGAACTTCCATCGTGACCACCCTGATAAATTCCAAGGACCGCCAGGAGTCGGTCGTTAAGGGGGGGGTCCTGTCACGTTTCAGGTCTGTCTCGCCATGTTTTATGTTTATTCATGTTGTCTTAGTCACGTAGTGTCTCATCATGTATTATGTTAGTCTAGGTTCGTCATGTTGTTTAGTTTATTTCTTGTTACGATTTATTTTCTCGTCATGTCTAGTTATGTTTCGTTACGATTATATTACCTGGTTATGTTGAGTGATTATCGTCTTAGTTTCGCTTTGTGTTATGTTTCGATGCATGTTTATTGTTACGTTAACTGGTCGTTGTTATGCATACACTTTTACATGTTTTTCCGCAAACCTTGCGTTCCGCCCTTTCTCTCTCTCTCTCTCTCTCTCGTTCTGTCATTCACTCCCTAATTATTTCCATTTGTCTATTTACTAAAACGACTAACGCTAGATCAGGATTGGGTAGAAACTAACAAGACTAATCATGTGTTCATGTTACCTTACGTTTCTCGTGCATGTCATTTACTAATTTACTAATGCTAGGGCAGGATAGGTTTATTACTAACGATTACTAATCTCCTTGTTAAACTTGTCATCCATCGCACCTGTTTTCCATTTCCTTGCTACGCTCTAACTAATTGTCTACACCTGTCTACACCCGCATTTATAGCCCAGTCACGCAACTGTTCTTCGCGAAATTGTCTGCCTCTGTTTACCACGCAACTCTTGAGCATTTACCACTATTGATTACACGTTACGATCCAAGCCTGTTACCGACCATTGTTTATTGATTTCTGTTTTGTGACCATCGTTTGTTTTTTGACTCCGTCCTCGCCTACCGTTTTTGTACTTTTGCTTCGCTGATTGTTTCATGGTTTCGACTCCCGCTTCGTCCACGACTACGCCTCTGCCTGCCGTCCGTCTGTTCATCTGCCTCGCTGACAGCTCTCCTGCTACCGGACCTCCCTGCACGTCTACCGACTACGAGTTTGCCTCTTCCCTCGGCACCGTGCTTTTTGGTTGTTTACTTTTTGTTTGGCTGGATCTACGTGTATGGACTTTGCTTGTGTTGACTACTCCCCTGGGATTTGTCCCGAATAAAGCCCTGAGGGGTCTTTATATTACTATTGTTTCGGAGTCGTGCATTTTGGGTCCAACCCCCACGCACCCGTCTCACCTATGCCCCCCGTAGCCTCAGCTGCCTGTTCTTTGCTGACAGAAGTGGAACCCAACGTGGTCTTCTGCTGTTGCAGCCCATCCGCAACAAATCATAAAATTATATTTTGTCTATATTCATACACAACTCTGATGAATATTTTTAACGATGGATTTATTTGTAACAGGTGCAACTCAAATTTACTGACTGCAGCATCTAAAACAAAACAAAAAACTGCAGCAGTTTAGTTTTTTGTTTTAAAGTTTTATTTTTTATGTCACAGCTAAACAGATTTAATATTAACTATAGTGTCCTACAATTTGTGGGCTACAACTTTTTCAAAGTCCGTATTGCAGTGCGTTTGGGAACATGCCCGACTTCAGTGCATAATCAAGTTCAGTCGGAAAGTAGAAATTTAGAGATGTGTGTAAAGGGCAACCCTCTTGCCATATTATACACAGAACACACAGGGTGATTATGAATGCAGTGTTGGTGAGGCAATATCAGGCTGAAAATAGCGGGGATGGGTGGAGGTGCCTTTTATTAATGTAGGCTGCACAAATGTCTGTGCACAGCCCTGATAAGACATGTAAATGGTAAACGTCTGCATTTATATAGTGCCTTTATCCAAAGTGCTGTAAATTGATGCTTCTCATTCGCTCATTCGCCCATACACACACACACACACACACACACACACACACACACACACACACACTCCAATGGCGATTGGCTGTCATGCAAGGCACCAACAAGCTTGTCAGGAGCATTTGGGGGTTAGGTGCCTTGCTCAGGGACACTTCGACACACCCAGAGTGGGATCAAACCGGCAACCCTCAGACTGCCAGACGACCGCTCTTACCTCCTGAGCCAATGTCGCCACATGTTATGCCAAAATTCTTCCAGCAAGTGAAATTGCCAGAGACATGAAGTAACATGCAATATGGTGATTATTGGTATCTGCATTTATGAATGCCTACTGTCTAAGAAGGTAGTATGCCGTGCTGAAGGTCGTAAGTAGGTCTGAAGGTAGTATTTAATGCTGAAAGGTTTTACATTTCATCGGTCTCATGAAGGCCCAGTCATAGAACTCTTTACTTTGCCTAAATTGGTTTTCATTGTTTATTTCATGATATGCATTCATATTTATTTAATCACATTCAATTTTATGTACATGCGTGCCAACCTGATGTTTTGCGTCAGTGTAATTCATATTTGAATCCATTATTATCAGATAAGGTATGAAAATAAACATGTACCATGATCCGAAAAGCTTCATTACTTTTTTATTCTGCAAAATACCACCACGAGACTGTTAACAATAATAACATGAGCCATGGTTTTAATAAACAACATATTTAAAATATAGCACAGAATAAAACACGTGGCTGTTTTTTAAATATAGTTGTAAAGAATGTAAAGGCACAGAACACATGCATTATTTTATTTTTTTTGAGATTTCATTAATCATATGCCATTCAAAATCATGTACATCTAAAAATCTATTGAAATAAATGTAAAATCAGTAAACAGGAGTTGCTTCGCTTGATTTCTTCTTTAAAACGCACAGCACAGTTGTCCTGTGAATTCTGCCTTCCCGCATTATTTCTTGGTCTTCACTTCCGGAGTGCCTTCAGATCCTCCACAAGGTAGGGCTTGAATCTCGTCATATCCCGTTTGGGTAACCACCCAGGAGTCGGTCGAGGAAGGCGATCTCGAGCGGGACTGGGACTCTCCAATCAGCATAACATGCATGTCTTTGCTGCAGACAGGTACACAAAGAGTGCCATTAGGCAGCACTATAACTGTTTAAAGTGTCATTCATCCATTATCTGAACCCGTTTATCCTGAACAGGGTCGCAGGGGGGCTGGAGCATTAATCCCAGCATTAATTGGGCGAAAGGCAGGAATACACCCTGGACAGGTCGCCAGTCCATCGCAGGGCACACACACCATTCACTCACACACTCATACCTACGGACAATTTAGACTCTCCAATCAGCCTAACCTGCATGTCTTTGGACTGTGGGAGGAAACCGGAGTACCTGGAGGAAACCCACACGAACACAGGGAGAACATGCAAACTCCACACAGAGAGGCCCCGGCCAACCGGGATTCAAACCCAGGACCTTCTTGCTGTGAGGCGGCAGTGCTATCCACTGCACCATCCGTGCCGCCCGTTAAGTGTAAAATCACAAATATGCCACAATTCTAATGCTGACGTGACAATCACTGCTGGTGATCGAAAGCAATGGAGCTCGAGAACACTGACTTAAAATAATAATTAAATTAAATTAAATTAAAATTAAAAATCTTCTGGAGAAATTCATAGGGCTTGACCATGTATAAGTTATAACTATTTCCGTCTTTCAAGATGTATATTCTATTTCTGTTTTTTTTTTAAACATTATTATTCAGTTCAAGATTGGCCCCAGCAGTATATATGAAGGATATTTCACATATTTACCAAAAATCTAATGACAAGCCACACTTAGAATGGCATGTGCATTCGACGGCACAAATACAGATGCTACTGTACTGCACTCTCAGAAATAACAACTTGGAGTTACTTCAGTGTGCTTTTTTGCTTTCGCCCGCAAACAAATGCCCATGCAGGCTGCCTAACGTTGTAAACCGGCTGGTCGCAGAACCTAAAATATCTTTCTTCCTTCACACATACAACGTATCATGACTAGGTTCAGAGTAGATAACGCTTTTACCTGCAGTCCTGGCGCTCGCTCGAGTTGCAGGAGTTGGCCCTCCTCCGCGGCTTGCACCTAGCAGAAGCAATGCACTGCATCAGGAAATAACACAGAGCAACAATACGCTACTCGCAAGCGGAACCATTCCCGTTTGCTAAATTATTCGATTGAATTAACGAAGCAAATTAGATATCCAAAACGATACGGATACGCATAGAACTATAATGTCTTCAACGCGCGAATTGTTTAAACGTTCTGTCTTTTTGGTGCCAGCAATTCCTGTTTCAAAAACGAAAGTAATTCACTATATGTACTATTTATTTATTTATTTATTTATTTATTTATTTATTTATTTATTTATTTATTTATTTATCTATCTGCCCAAGAGTTTTAAACAGTGACTTACCCTCTTCCCCCAGTTCGGTAGCTAATTCATTGCAATCCATTGATTTTAAAATAGTTGCGGTGACTGATACGGCTCGATTGGTGGTGTGTCTGGAGATAATTATTTCCACAAGATCCAGTCTGTCCGCCTTTTCGACTTCGCTTTTACGAATTCGAGGTTCCACGGTGCGGTCGCAAAGTTTAAATTTGAACAGTTTTAACTGATCATCATTTAAGTCTCTCAGGACGTTGAAGATGTCATCCTTAATGGTATTGGACATTCTGCTTTAAAGTCGAAAAATCTATATCTGTAGCCTACTGGATATGAGCTCGAAGTCAAGCTATAATGATATGTGGGCCAAAAACGAAAGCCCCTCCCACAAGATACCTCAGCTGGCTCGATTCCACATTGTACGCTTTCTTCCTGAAGTTTCCTTTCCATTGCTTCAAGGGGGAATCCTCAAAATGTCGGGACGAATTTTTTGTTGAATTTGTTCTGATCTGACCATAGCACCTTTGTTCAAACATAATTTAAATGACCAAATCTGTCACTCACGTACGGATTGAGCAATGACATGCAAATCTGTACTTCGACAGTGCTATTTGCTTTACTTAAGCTGTTAGCAGTGCAACTTTTTTGAAATAAGATTTGGCAGAAGCTGTGATGACCCTGTTTCGGGGAAGCTGCAGACAGGTACACAAAGAGTGCCATTAGGCAACACTATAACCGTTTAAAGTGTCATTCAACCCCCTTATCCTGAACAGGGTCGCAGGGGGGCTGGAGCATTAATCCCAGCATTAATTGGGCGAAAGGCAGGAATACACCCTGGACAGGTCGCCAGTCCATCGCAGGGCACACACACCATTCACTCACACACTCATACACTCATACCAATGGGCAATTTAGACTCTCCAATCAGCCTAACCTGCATGTCTTTGGACTGTGGGAGGAAACCGGAGTACCTGGAGGAAACCCACACGAACACAGGGAGAACATGCAAACTCCACACAGAGAGGCCCCGGCCAACCGGGATTCAAACCCAGGACCTTCTTGCTGTGAGGTGCCGCCCGTTTACATCACAAATATGCTACAATTCTAATGCTGACGTGACAATCACTACTGGTGATCGAAAGCAATGGAGCTCGAGAACACTGACTTAAAATAATAATGAAATGAAATAAAATAGAATTTAAAATTTAAAAACTCGGGATGAAAAACCGGTCAGAGAAAAGTCATTTTCAATTATTTACAATTTATTTACATGTTTTGACTATGCATGGAGTATGGTTACTCCTAATTGGATACGTAGAAAATGTAACAAAAAAGTGCTACACATTGGCTAGCTACTGATGCATCAGACTTTTCAAAACAATGTGGTCGACACAGAAAAGAGGTAGATTACAAAAATCATGAAAGCTGACATTTACGTTTCTCCACGGATATTTCAATATACATTGTTAGTAAATCTAAGTTTTACCAGGAACCAGTAAGATGACCGTTGTCACAGGAAGAAGCAGATCCGATGTTCGTCATTAGAAAACAGGAAAGTTTATTACAATCTGGAAAATGTTCCAAAGAGCAATGATGTTTGGGATGTTTTAAAGGATTATATTTGCATATATTCAAATATGTCTACAAATCCAAGTGTAACCTCTGATTGGTGATAAGGAATTGCGCCTATCCCAAGCACCTTGGATTGGGCCATTCTAATCGTTAATGGTTGTGAGGCCTTGCCCCGCTCCCCCCTGGAGTCCAGTGGAAAATCCCCAGAGGGGGAACCTTGAAACTGATAGCGGTCATTATCAAATGTGAAGTGGTCCAATACACAAATTCGTCTGTCTCCCAACAACAGGTTTTAAAGACTTAGACATCGGCGAATTGACCTGAAATGGGAGTCCAGACATGCAACCGTTTTGCCAATGCAAATATTTTGTGTCCACAGTGCCACCAACCAACCAACAGTGGCAAAAGTCTGGGTTCATACAGTCACCCCTCTGATCAGAAAGACTCAGAAACGCGCGACAGGTTACAATTGTGGGTCGGCAGGTTTTTCGCGAGGCTCGGAGCAACCGCGTCAATGGAAGATCCGTGATCTGCCGAGTTTTCCTTCACTGTGACAGCCACCCGTCAGCTTTGTCTTTGGGCGCCGTTGTGGGGGTGGAGGCGGGCTCCCCGCCGTTCTGAGACGGGTGGCGCACACTGCTGAAACTCCTCTCAGAAATAATTTGACAATTGTTTTGTTGAAATAAAAATGTTTCAACAAAAAAACATATTCAAATAGGCTATATACTGTATATTTTATGATTCATAATAATATGAGAGAGAGAGAGAGAGAGAGAGAGAGAGAGAGAGAGAGAGAGAGAGAGAGAGAAAGAGAGAATTTGCTCCTTCAATTTTTAAGGTAGTTGATCGTCTACAATACATGCCCATTGATCTCACATGACCTCACTTCCCTATGGGGAGATTCACTCTCACACATTTTTGCATGTGTCTGTACGAAAAAGAGAGAGGAACTGCACGAGAGAGAGAGAGAGAGAGAGGGAGAGAGAGAATTTGCTCGCAATTTTGAAGGTAGTTGATCGTTTTTTAACACGTTTTTTAAATCTAGTTGGAAAAAATGAGATTTAATTCATCATATGTCATTCAAAACTCAATATCCACCATCAACACCCAGAAAAGGCGTGTCTCGTTGTATTGATATTAGCTAACATAAATAGCCTATACAATTCTCAAAATCAAAAAATCTATTGAAATAAATGTAAAATAAGTAAACAGGAGTTGCTTCGCTTGATTTCTTCTTTAAAACGCACAGCATAGTTGCCTAACTGCATAACTGCCTTCAGTTCCTCCATGAGATAGGGCTCTTGTGTCTCCAGGATCTCGAACAGCACATCTTTAGCTTTTATACCACCGGCATGAATGGGACCGCTTCAGAGTTTTCCCATTTTATTCTGGCACGTGCTCTCTGAAAGAGAGTGACGTTGCAGACGGTCACGTTGCAGACTCTCTGGATCAGGGCTGTGCGGTGCCGGTCAATGCTTTTCTGTAAGGAGACACAGGGGCAGAGGGAGAGCCGTGGGAGAGATGTGGGATTTGGAAAGAGGGAATTGTAAGCAAGAATGGAGGAGGCAGCACACAGGTACGGTGTATGACATTGAAAACAAGTCACCATTTTTTCACAGTGACTGACTGCACCAAAACATTCAGATTTTCTTAATCCCTTCTGGAGAAATTCATGTATGAGTTACACTATGTCTGCACACTGTGGCTAACTATTTCCGTCTTTCAAGATGTATATTCTATTTCTGGGTTTAAAAAAAAATATTATTATTCAGTTCAAGATTGGCCCCAGCAGTATATATGAAGGATATTTTACATATTTACCAAAAATCTAATGACAAGCCACACTTAGAATGGCAAGTGCATTCCAGGGCACATATATATAGGCTGATATCTGCGACTGTACCACACTCTCAGAAATAGCAACTTGGAGTTACTTCAGTGTGCTTTTTTGCTTTCGACCGCAAACAAATGCCCATGCGGACTACCTAACGTTGTAAACCGGCTCGTCACAGAACCTAAAATATCCTTCTTCCTTCACACATACAACGTATCATGACTAGGTTCAGAGTAGATAACGCTTTTATCTGCAGTCGTGCCGCTCGCTCCAGCTGCAGGAGTTGGCCCTCCTCCGCGGCTTGCACCTAGCAGAAGCAATGCACTGCATCAGGAAATAACACAGAGCAACAATACGCTACTCGCCAGCGGAACCATTCCCGTTAGCTAAACTCTTCGATTGAATTAACGAAGCAAATTAGCTATCCAAAACGACACGGATACGCATAGAACTATAATATCTTCGACGCGCGAATTGTTTAAACGTTCTGTCTTTTTGTTTTGTTTTGGGTTTTTTTGTCCAAGAGTTTTAAACAGTGACTTACCCTCTTCCTCCAGTTCGGTAGCTAATTCATTGCAATCCATTGATTTTAAAATAGTTACGGTGACTGATACGGCTCGATTGGTGGTGTGTCTGGAGATAATTATTTCCACAAGATCCAGTCTATCCGCCTTTTCGACTTCGCTTTTACGGATTGGAGTTTCCACGCTGCGGTCGCAAAGTTTAGATTTGAACAGTTTGAACTGATCATCATTTAAGTCTCTCAGGACGGTGAAGATGTCATCCTTAATGGTATTGCACATTCATTCGACAAATCTCTATCTGTAGCCTACTGGATATGAGCTCGAAGTCAAGCTATGATGATATATGGGCCAAAAACGAAAGCCCCTCCCACAAGTTACCTGAGCTGACTCGATTCCACATTGTACGCTTTCTTCCTGAAGTTTCCTTCCATTGCTTCAAGGGGGAATCCCCAAAATGTCGGGACGAATTTTCAGTTTGTTCTGATCTGGCCATAGCACATAGTACTTCGACAGTGCTATTTGCTTTACTTAAGCTGTTAGCAGTGCAACTTTTTTTTTCATAAGATTTGGCAGAAGCTGTGATGACCCTGCTTCGGGGAGGCCGCAGACAGGTACATAAAGAGTGCCATTAGGCAGTTTAAAGTGTAAAATCACAAATATGAGTTCTTCTTAACCCGCCATTATAATGCTGACTACTGGTGATTGAAAGCAATGGAGCTCGAGAACACTGACTTAAAATAATAATGAAATGAAATGAAATTAAATGAAATAAAATAAAATAAAAACTCGGGATGAAAAACCGGTCAGAGAAAAGTCATTTTCAATTATATACAATTTATTTACATGTTTTGACTATGCATGGAGTAAGGTTACTCCTAATTGGATACGTAGAAAATGTAACAAAAAAGTGCTACACATTGGCTAGCTACTGATGCATCAGACTTTTCAAAACAATGTGGTCGACACAGAAAAGAGGTAGATTACAAAAATCATGAAAGCTGACATTTACGTTTCAAGGACATACAAATCAAGAGTAAACAGGACCATCTCGTCTTAGCACAAGAAAAATACCATCCAGTTGTTTTTTTAAAGGTTTTAAGGCAAGTGACAGAAAAGACATAAAAAGATAGGTACCCTCCATGTGTGGTAGTATAAAACAGGTGATTCCACTGACATGCTGGTATCATACAATATGAACAATAATACAGCCAAATTAACCTGGTATAGGCTATTTAGATTAAATGTTGGTTTAAAATTTGGACTGACTTGAATTAAATCTAAAACAGCGTCAACTGACTTTATACTTCTTAGTACCAGTAGAGCAACACCATTTGGGTAGAAATTGTCATGTCCTTATCAATCACACTTGTACAGAAAGGTTTTAAAGGTTTCACCGGCGAATTGACCTGAAATGGGAGTCCAGACATGCCAATGCAAATATTTTGTGTCCACAGTGCCATCGACCAACCAACAGTGGCAAAAGTCTGGTTTCATACAGTCACCCCTCTGATCAGAAAGACTCAGAAACGCGCGACAGGTTACAATTGCGGGTCGGCAGGTTTTTCGCGAGGCTCGGAGCAACCGCGTCAATGGAAGATCCGTGATCTGCCGAGTTTTCCTTCACTGTGACAGCCACCCGTCAGCTTTGTCTTTGGGCGCCGTTGTGGGGGTGGAGGCGGGCTGCAGGTACTGGAGAGGGGCCTCGGTGCCCACGGGCGAAATGCTGAGGCTGGCCAACACCTCCCCCGCCGTTTTACCCAGCATGCTCTGCACGTCGCAGACGAAGCGGTAGACGTAGCGCTTCCCCGCCGTCTTGTGGATGATGTTCTTGTGGTAGTAGTAGCGCAGGCCGCGGCTCAGCTTCTCGTAGTTCATCTTGGGCTTGTTCTTGCACTGCCCCCACCGCTTCGCCACCTGCCCGACAGGATGTGGAACGCAGGGAAGGGGTTAGAACCAGCGCAGACCAAAGATCCGCGACGGGACCAGCTCCTCTCAGCAACAATTTGACAATTGTTTTGTGAAATAAAAATGTTTCAACAAAAAATCATATTCAAATAGGCTATATACCGTATATTTTATGATTCATAATGATATGGGTTTTTTTTTGGGGGTTTTTTTTTGCATGATCACACAAATCGGTCTTACCTCAGTCGGGTCGGACATCTTGAACTCCCAGCCGTCTCCGGTCCAGGTGATGAAGGAGCGGCACGCCGAGTCCAGCAGCAGCTCCAGCAGAAACTGCCACAGCTGGATGGGTCCAGAGCCTGGGGGGGAGAGAGAGAGAGAGAGAGAGAGAGAGAGAGAGAGAGAGAGAGAGAGAGAGAGAGAGAGAGAGAGAGAGAGAGAGAGAGAGAGAGAGAAATTGCTTTATTTTAGCACAAATGGAAGTTTCTCAAATGGAAATCTATGCAGTTGGGTTGATTGAGGGGTCATAAAAATGCCCCGATTGGATTTTAAGTAAAAATGTACGTATTTCTTTGTATTTGTGTTTCATGGTTCTACTCTTTCTGTCTTAACGTTGTGTATTAAATATCAGATTATGTTCATATGAACAGTTTTACTGAGTTTAGATGAAAGGCGTCTGTCTCACCTGTGTAGGCCGACATTCCTGAGCTTTCGCCATCCATCTCTGATTTCGGAGGATGTGTGCTCCTGCGTTTGGCCACACGGGGGCAGTATTGGGCAGAGGGCTGAGTGGTCGGGGAGGAGGAGCAGGAGGTCGGGTGGTTCTGCATGGGCGGGCCGTAGCTGGGAGAGGGGTAGTCCGACCAGAAGGGCAACGTCAAATTCTGGCCTCCGTTCTCAAAAAGCTTCCCGTTTTGGTGTACGTAGGTACGATCAGCATCACCCGTGTAAAACAATGCATAAGATCGTGGTGAAGTGGGTAGGGGGTGGGGGCAGGGGGGTGCTCTCAATCTGTTGGAGGCGGAAGTCTGGAGGAAGGATTAAGAAAAGAGAGAGAGACAAAGGGAGCATTACATTTACATTTACATTTTAGTCATTTGGCAGACGCTTTTAATCCAAAGTGATTTACAAGTGCATAGGTTCTACCATAAGTCAAAGCATCACATCCAGAAACTAGCAAAATACACATGAAATGCTGTTCTAAACATAGTTGTCATCAGAAGTGCATTTTTTTTTTTTTTTTTTTGGGGGGAGGGGGGTTAGACAAGGATAGGGATATCAGAAAGGAGGGGCAGGGGAAATCAGGAGGGAGGACTAAGGTAGAGTTTGAAAAGGTGGGTTTTGAGTCTGCTTCGAAATAGGGGGAGGGATTCTGCTGTTCTGACAGTGGTAGGCAAGTCATTCCACCACTGAGGGACCAGAACGGAAAACAGGCGTGAACGTGCAGCTCGACCGCCAGGTGCATGTAGAGAGGGAACCGTAAGGCGACCAGAGCTGGCAGACCGGAGTGGTCTAGCTGGGGAGTAGGGATATATGTATATCATGTATATTAGATTTCTGTATGGGTTCCATTGTATGGGTGGAATTGGTATGACAGGCTGAACTCTGAGAGGAAAAAAAGAGCACAATGGGTGCTGGGAGGTATAACCAGTAGATGGCAGGAAGGAGAAACGCTGACAATAATATATTGTGAACAATAATTGCTGTTCATCTTCCTGAAAACCCGCTAGATACTGTACATACACTCACTGTGCACTTTATTAGGAACATAATACTAATACTGGGTAGGGTCTCCCTTTGCTCTCAAAACAGCCTCGATTCTTTGTGGCATGGATTCCACAAGATGTTGGAAACATTAATTTGAGATTCTGTTCCATGTTGACATGATTGCATCACACATTTTCTGCAGATTTGTCAGCTACACATTCATTTTCATCATTGGCATTCAGCAGATGCTCTTATCCAGAGCGACGTACAGTTGATTAGACTAAGCAGGAGACAATCCTCCCCTGGAGCAGGGTTAAGGGCCTTGCTCAAGGGCCCAACGGCTGTGCGGATCTTATTCTGGCTACACCGGGATTAGAACCTCTGACCTTGCGTGTCCCAGTCATTTACCTTAACCACTACGCTACGCTGGGGCAGCCTGGTCGGTGGTTCTAATCTTGGTGTAGGCACAATAAGAACCACACAGCATCCGCACAGCCGTTGGGCCCTTGAGCAAGGCCCTTAACCCTGCATTGCACCAGGGGAGGATTGTCTCCTGCTTTGTCAAATCAACTACGTCTGCCATAAGAGTGTCTGCCAAATGCCAATACTGTAATGTAATGTAATGCTACAGTCTGCCCATCTGCTATTCATGCTGTGAATCTCCCGTTCTACCACATTCCAAAGGCGATTAATTGGTGTCGGTAACTGGAAATGCCACAGAACTGACGTGCCACTAAACTCTGTCATGGTCAGGAAACCAGTTTGAGTTTTGCTTTGTGACATGCATTATCATGCTGGAAGTAGCCATTAGAAGATGGGTACATTGTGGCCATGAAGGGATGCACATTGTCAGCAACAATACTCAAATAGACTGTGGCATTCAAGCAATGATTGATTAGTATTAACAGGCTGGAAGTGTGCAGAGAGAACATTGCCCACACCATTACACTGTTGACTCTGTTGACACAAGGCAGGTTGGGTCATGGATTCATGTTGTTGCCGCCAGATTCTGACCCAACCATCTGTATGCCTCAGCAGACCAGGCTATGGTCTTCCAGTCCTCAGCTGTGCAGTTTTGGTGAGCCTGTGCCCACCGCAGCCTCAGCTTTTTGTTCTTTGCTGACAGAAGTGGAACCCAACGTGGTCTTCTGCTGTTGTAGCCCATCCGCAACAAATCATATCATTATATTTTGTCTATATTCATACACAACTCTGATAAATATTTTTAACGATGGATTTATTTGTAACAGGTGCAACTCAAATTTACTGACTGCAGTATCTAAAACAAAACTGCCTCCTCCATTCTTGCTTACGAGTCCCATTTTCCAAATCCCACCACCTCCCCACATCTCTCCCCTGTCCCTCCATACAGAAAAGGACTGCGGCGACGCCCCCCACACAGGCGTAATAGAGAGAATCGAAAAAGTGACCACCGTGCTCGACCGACTCTTTTAATGACATGTGATGAACTAAATAAATAATAATAATACATGCAACTCTATTAACAATGTGTTCTGTTGGCTTTGGATTTGTCTTGGAATGTGTTTTATTCTGTGTTATATTTTAAACACGTCCTTTGTTAAAACCAGCCTGACGGATGGCACCTAGTGCTCATGAACTCTGTCATGAACGGTTAAAAGTCTGAGCCAGGAGATGAGCAGGTGAACTGGTGGAGCAGGTAATTGTGGTTTGTGGGCTTGGCAACCCGCACCAAGAAACATTTTCTACCGGAACTGCAGCTATTTGGACTCAGTGGGATGGGATTGTTTGTGGATACTTGGGTCCGCCATTGTATTGCCCTCCAAGATTCAATGGAAAAAAATATTACCTTGAAAACTTTAAATACGTTGAAATGGTCGACTCAAACTGTTCTCAACTATATTATATATTATACCCTCTATATTCATGAAAACCACCTTCACAATTAGGCCTATCCGTGTCATCGATTCTGTGCGTTTATACAGTGTGTTATGTTCCTGTGTTCTGTGTGTTAGTGTATCATTGTTTAGTATTATTTATTCCTGTAATTTATTATTTTTCATATTTCATGTCTGGTTCTCTTTATATTCATTAGTCTTTGCACTCGTCCTCCCCTGTGATGTCTGCGTCTGAATGTTTTCCAGTCGAGTCACTCCCCTGTCTGTGTGCCCCACTATTCAGGTGTTTACGGTATTTTCAGGTTTCCAATTAATTCCTCACTCGCGTTTCTTACTTCCTGCTTCGTCTTGGTAGTTAAATGTTGTAAAGCACTATTCTTACTAACCACTACTAATCTAGGTTTTGTACAGTACTAATCCGATTAATACACTTACTGTCTGTCTAACTAACTAACTAACAATCACTTTTATTGGGTAGTTTAGAAATATTCACGTTAATAACTCACTAACGCATCTCTTAGCATTTCTGCGCTGTTCTATAACTCCGCCTTCCTATGCTATCCCTTAATACTCGTTTGTTTCAGCGAAGTGTTCGCACCTGTCTCTTAACTATCACTACGTCTTCAATCTATGCATTGTCTACTCTCTAGTCCAGAGCCGTTTGTTTTACATGTGTGTCTTTGTGAATCCAGTCGACGTTTTCGTTTTCCCCCTCGTTATTGTCCTATTACCCTTTCATGTGTTTCACCTGATGTTCATTTGTTAGACCGCCCTCACTCCCATGCCCCGCCTAGTTTGTCTCATTTCCCTGTGTATTTATGCCTGTCCTTTTCAGTCGCACGGTGCTAGTTCGTCTTGTCCTGTTTCTTTTCCCGAGCCCTTGATTCCGTCCCCCAGTTCTAGCCTCCTTGTTGCCCTTGCCCTTGCCCTTGCCCTTGCCCTTGCCCCTGAGTCCTTGGTTATTTGGTTATCTGGTTTTCTGGTTTTGACCCCTGCCTGCTTCCTTGGACTCTTCTTTGTGTTTTGGATTTTTGTACCTCTGCCTGTTTGGACTGACCCCCTGGATTTGGACCTTGGCTTGTTTTTTGACTACGCTCTGTCTGCCCCTGCTGTATTAAAACCTGCCATTTTTCTGCACCCCTGTCTGCTACTGGTTCCTCTGTTCCCCCCGGCATAACACAGTGGGTATTTCGAATTATGGGATAGCAAACTACAAAATATTCACTATTCAATTCAATACATGGCACAATTAAGAAATTCTATTTAAAAACATTTCATTAAATTGTTTTCCAGGAAGGTCTTGAAGTGCACATTGCCAGGTGTATATATATGCCAAGCAAGGAGGTCCTGGGTTCGAATCCCCGTCGGCCGGGGCCTCTCTGTGCGGAGTTTGCATGTTCTCCCCGTGTCTGCGTGGGTTTCCTCCGGGTACTCCGGTTTCCTCCCACAGTCCAAAGACATGCAGGTTAGGCTGATTGGAGAGTCTAAATTGCCCATAGGTATGAGTGTGTGAGTGAATGGTGTGTGTGCCCTGCGATGGACTGGCGACCTGTCCAGGGTGTATTCCTGCCTTTCGCCCAATGTATGCTGGGATAGGCTCCAGCCCCCCTGCAACCCTGTTCAGGATAAGCGGGTTAAGATAATGGATGGATGGATGGATGTTTTCAGGAACAACCAGGAAGGTCTTGAAGAGCATAAAGCCAGGTATATATACACACCATTGATTGCATTAACTTTTACTGTGGGAATTTGAAATTATGGGATTGCAGATTTCTCTAAAATTGCAGTTGTGTTCACTATATGCCACTATTCAAAAATGTATTAAAAAATTTAAGTGTTTTCAGGAAAATCCAGTAGACTGTTGAAGAACACCATCCATCGACCCTGACAATTTGTACTGGAACTTGTACCAAATTTTGAATTATGGGATTGCAAAATACTCCAAAATGGCAACTGAATTCACTACATGCCACTGTTTAAGTGGTATTCATTCCCTTGATTCTCTGCATTTTTACTGTGGGAATTTGGAATTATGCGGATGGCAAACTCCCAAAATATTCACTATTCAATTCAATACATGGCACTATTTAAAAAGCCATAAAAAAACTGTATTCAAACTAATTTCAGGAAGAACACACACACACACACACACACACACACACACACACACACACACACACACACACACACACACACACACACACACACACACACACACACACACACACACAATGGCGATTGGCTGTCATGCAAGGCACCAACAAGCTTGTCAGAGACATTTGGGGGTTAGGTGCCTTGCTCAGGGACACTTTGACACACCCAGAGGCCTCAGACTGCCAGATGACTGCTCTTACCTCCTGAGCCAATGTCGCCACATGTTATGCCAAAATTCTTCCCGCAAGTGAAATTGCCAGAGACATGAAGTAACATGTGATATGGTGATAGATGCCATTATTGGTATCTGCATTTATGCATCTACTGTCTAAGAAGGTAGTGTGTAGTGCTGAAGGTAGTAAGTAGGTCTGAAGGTAGTGTGTAGTGCTGAAGGTAGTAAGTAGGTCTGAAGGTAGTATTTAATGCTGAAAGGTTTTACAATTCATCTGTCTTATGAAGGCCCAGTCATAGAACTCTTTACTTTGGCTATATTGGTTTTCAGTGATGCATGATATGCATTCATGATATGCATTATTTAATCATATTCAATTATAATCCTGATGTATTTCTTCAGTCTAATTCATATATGAATCCATAATTATCAGATTAGGTATAAAAATAAACATGTACCATGATCTGAAAAGCTTCATTACTTTTTTTTCTGCAAAATACCACCACTAGACTGTTAACAACAATAATATGAGCCATGGTTGAAATAAAGGACATATTTAAAATATAACACAGAATAAAACACATGGCAACAGAACACAATGGCTGCATGTATTATTTTTCATTTATTTCAAAGATTTCATTCATCATATGTCATTCAAAACTCAATATCCACCATCAACACCCAGAGAAGGCTTGTCTAATTGTGTAAGCTAACATAAGTAGCCTATACAATTCTCATAATCATGGGCATCTAAAAATCTATTTAAATAAATGTTAAATCAGTATTAAACAGGAGTTGCTTTGCTTGATTTGTTCTTGAAAACGCACAGCACAGTTAAAGGCAACAGAACACAATAGCTGCATGTATTTAGCTGCTCATGTCCTGTGAATTCTGCCTTCCCCTATCATCTCCTGATCAGGATGCTCTTCACCGCTAGTGCCCCTTCAGTTCCTCCATGAGGAAGGGCTCTTGTGTCTCCAGGATCTTGAACAGCACATCTTTAGCTTTTCCACCCCCGGAATGAATGGGACCGCTTAGGAGTTTTCTCATCTTATCCTGCGTGGTGTTCCCTGCTTGAATCTCGTCATACCCGCTTTGGGTAACGACCCCATGTTCCAGGAGTCGGTCGAGGATGGCGGTCACGTTGCAGACTCTCTCGATCAGGGCCGTGCGGTGCCGGTCAATGAAGTGCTTTTCTGTACAGAGGCACAGGGGCAGAGGGAGAGATGTGGGGCCAAGGTGGGTTTTGGAAAGAGGGAATTGTAAGCAAGAATGGAGGAGGCGGCACACATATATGACATTGAAAACAAGTCACCATTTCTTCACAGTGACTGACTGTGCACCAAAACATTCTGATTTTCTTAATCCCTTTCTTCTGGAGAAATTCATGTATGAGTTATACTATGTCTGCACACTGTGGCTAACTATTTCCATGTTTCAAGATGTATATTCTATTTCTGTTTTTAAGAAATATATATTATTATTAAGTTCAAGATTGGCCCCAGCAGTATATATGAAGGATATTTTACATATTTACACAAAATCTAATGACAAGCCACACTTGCATTCGAGGGCACATATATAGAGGCTGATATCTGCGACTGTACCACACTCTCAGAAATAGCAACTTGGAGTTACTTCAGTGTGCATTTTTGCTTTCGACCGCAAACAGATGCCCATGCAGACTATCTAACGTTGTAAACCGGCTGGTCACAGAACCTAAAATATCCTTCTTCCTTCACACATACAACGTATCACGACTAGGTTCAGAGTAGATAACGCTTTTACCTGCAGTCGTGCCGCACGCTCCAGCTGCAGGAGTTGGCCCTCCTCCGCGGCTTGCACCTAGCAGAAGCAATGCACTGCATCAGGAAATAACACAGAGCAACAATACGCTACTCGCCAGCGGAACCATTCCCGTTAGCTAAATTATTCGATTGAATTAACGAAGCAAATTAGATATCCAAAACGATACGGATACGTATAGCCCTATAATGTCTTCAACGCGCGAATTGTTTAAACGTTCTGTCTTTTTGGTGCCTGCAATTCCTGTTTCCAAAAACGAAAGTAATTCACTATATGTACTGGGGCTTTTTTTTGGGTTTTGTATCTGCCCACGAGTTTTAAACAGTGACTTACCCTCTTCCTCCAGTTCGGTAGCTAATTCATTGCAATGCATTGATTTTAAAATAGTTACGGTGACTGATACGGCTCGATTGGTGGTGTGTCTGGAGATAATTATTTCCACAAGATCCAGTCTGTCCGCCTTTTCGACTTCGCTTTTACGGATTCGAGGTTCCACGCTGCGGTCGCAAAGTTTAGATTTGAACAGTTTGAACTGATCATCATTTAAGTCTCTCAGGACGTCGAATATGTCATCCTTAATGGTATTGGACATTCTGCTTTAAATTCGAAAAATCTATGTCTGTAGCCTACTGGATATGAGCTCGAAGTCTAGCTATAATGATTTGTGTGCCAAAAACGAAAGCCCCTCCCACAAGTTACCTGAGCTGTCTCGATTCCACATTGTACACTTTCTTCTTGAAGTTTCCTTCCATTGCTTCAAGGGGGAATCCCCAAAATGTCGGGACGAATTTTCAATTTGTTCTGATCTGACCATAGCACCTTTGTTCAAACATAATTTAAACGACCAAATCACGATGTCACTCACGTACGGATTGAGCAATGTATCTGAACTTTTTTTTTCATAAGATTTGGCAGAAGCTGTGATGACCCTGCTTCGGGGAGGCCGCAGACAGGTACATAAAGAGTGCCATTAGGCAGTTTAAAGTGTAAAATCACAAATATGAATTATTCTTAACTCGCCATTATAATGCTGACGTGACAAAGCAATGGAGCTCGAGAACACTGACTTAAAATAATAA
The DNA here is from genome assembly GCF_963514075.1 of Conger conger. Lineage (NCBI taxonomy): Eukaryota > Metazoa > Chordata > Actinopteri > Anguilliformes > Congridae > Conger > Conger conger. The sequence goes on along the minus strand of NC_083760.1, from coordinate 84,337,687 downwards.
TGAAATGAAATAAAATAAAATAAAATAAAAACTCGGGATGAAAAACCGGTCAGAGAAAAGTCATTTTCATTTATATACAATTTATTTACATGTTTTGACTATGCATGGAGTAAGGTCACTCCTAATTGGATACGTAGAAAATGTAACAAAAAAGTGCTACACATTGGCTAGCTACTGATGCATCAGACTTTTCAAAACAATGTGGTCGACACAGAAAAGAGGTAGATTACAAAAATCATGAAAGCTGACATTTACGTTTCTCCACGGATATTTCAATATACATCAAGGACATACAAATCAAGAGTAAACAGGACCATCTCGTCTTAGCACAAGAAAAATACCATCCAGTTGTTTTTTTAAAGGTTTTAAGGCAAGTGACAGAAAAGACATAAAAAGATAGGTACCCTCCATCTGTGGCAGTATAAAACAGGTGATTCCACTGACATGCTGGTATCATACAATATGAACAATAATACAGCCAAATTAACCTGGTATAGGCTATTTAGATTAAATGTTGGTTTAAAATTTGGACTGACTTGAATTAAATCTAAAACTGACTTTATACTTCTTAGTACCAGTAGAGCAACACCATTTGGGTAGAAATTGTCATGTCCTTATCAATCACACTTGTACAGAAAGGTTTTAAAGGTTTCACCGGCGAATTGACCTGAAATGGGAGTCCAGACATGCCAATGCAAATATTTTGTGTCCACAGTGCCATCGACCAACCAACAGTGGCAAAAGTCTGGTTTCATACAGTCACCCCTCTGATCAGAAAGACTCAGAAACGCGCGACAGGTTACAATTGCGGGTCGGCAGGTTTTTCGCGAGGCTCGGAGCAACCGCGTCAATGGAAGATCCGTGATCTGCCGAGTTTTCCTTCACTGTGACAGCCACCCGTCAGCTTTGTCTTTGGGCGCAGTTGTCGGGGTGGAGGCGGGCTGCAGGTACTGGAGAGGGGCCTCGGTGCCCACGGGCGAAATGCTGAGGCTGGCCAACACCTCCCCCGCCGTTTTACCCAGCATGCTCTGCACGTCGCAGACGAAGCGGTAGACGTAGCGCTTCCCCGCCGTCTTGTGGATGATGTTCTTGTGGTAGTAGTAGCGCAGGCCGCGGCTCAGCTTCTCGTAGTTCATCTTGGGCTTGTTCTTGCACTGCCCCCACCGCTTCGCCACCTGCCCGACAGGATGTGGAACGCAGGGAAGGGGTTAGAACCAGCGCAGACCAAAGATCCGCGACGGGACCAGCTCCTCTCAGCAACAATTTGACAATTGTTTTGTGAAATAAAAGGCTATATACTGTATATTTTATGAATCATAATGATATGGGTTTTTTCTTTTGGTTTTTTTTTTGCATGATGACACAAATCGGTCTTACCTCAGTCGGGTCGGACATCTTGAACTCCCAGCCGTCTCCGGTCCAGGTGATGAAGGAGCGGCACGCCGAGTCCAGCAGCAGCTCCAGCAGAAACTGCCACAGCTGGATGGGTCCAGAGCCTGAGAGAGAGAGAGAGAGAGAGAGAGAGAGAGAGTTGGGTTGGGTTGGGTTGGGTTGATTGAGGGGTCATAAAAATGCCCCGATTGGATTTTAAGTAAAAATGTACGTATTTCTTTGTATTTGTGTTTCATGGTTCTACTCTTTCTGTCTTAACGTTGTGTATTAAATATCAGATTATGTTCATATGAACAGTTTTACTGAGTTTAGATGAAAGGCGTCTGTCTCACCTGTGTAGGCCGACATTCCTGAGCTTTCGCCATCCATCTCTGATTTCGGAGGATGTGTGCTCCTGCGTTTGGCCACACGGGGGCAGTATTGGGCAGAGGGCTGAGTGGTCGGGGAGGAGGAGCAGGAGGTCGGGTGGTTCTGCATGGGCGGGCCGTAGCTGGGAGAGGGGTAGTCCGACCAGAAGGGCAACGTCAAATTCTGGCCTCCGTTCTCAAAAAGCTTCCCGTTTTGGTGTACGTAGGTACGATCAGCATCACCTGTGTAAAACAATACATAAAGATTAGGGACACTTGGTCTCTTAAAATGGTGTAATGTCTATGGGACAACTAGTGTTATGCAGGTTTGCATTCCAAACAATTAATACAGCATTAAAGCACAGAACATAAACAGCAATTGTTATTTAGACAACACAAATTACACATTTAACTTTATAATTTAACTATATACATTATTATACATTTAACTATATACATTATATGTAAACCTACAGCCCCAATTCAGCAAATAATAGATAATTAAATAAATAATTGAACTTATTTAATCAAGATCTGAGGCTGGAATAAAACCTAGCATACACACGGCCCTCCATGGCAGTGAGTTTGAGGGTTAAAGCACAGGCCCTCCATGGCCCCCGTTGGTCAGCCTTACCCGTGCTGGAGGCCACGCCCTGGGGGCTGAGGCCGTGGCTCTCCCCTGACGCGGGGCTGAACTGCCTGCTCTGGGCTTGGGGACAGGAAGGAAGGAGGTCCTGGTAGGTCTGAGCCGAGTCCTGGAACCCCATTTGTGACTCGTCGACGCCAGAGGCACCTGTAGTTCAAAGCGGGAGGAGACGACCGTTATTAATGCGCTCCGCCACCAAGCTCGTGCCCGATTGGCGGGTCCTAAATCGCAGTCAGGAGCGACACTTGCGAAAAGCATGTGGTGATATCCAGCACACTGTTTGCGTTATTTTCAACACATTTTGTTGTCAAAGTTGCTGCGTCTGTATTCGCAAACATACAATTTATGTGGTACGAAGGGAGGCATTTTAAACACACTCGACTGTGTTGAGTCAAAATGTGTTAATCCATACCTAGATATGGAGGTGTGCAAAAAAAGAAGAAGACGTTTGCATTGTTTTTAACACATCCGTTCGGAGAAATGAGTGAGTGGCGCTGGGTGAAAGGACAGCTTACCGTTAGCATAGACTGTCCAGCCGTTGAATTCGTGATACGCATCCAGGTTAAACAGCCCAGAGTCACTGGAGCTGGCTGCAAGAGAGGGACATTGGCATGAAGAAGTGCGTTCATACACCTGTGTATTAGTACTCTCTTCCACAGCCCCCTGAGCGAAATTACACATTCATGAGACAAAATGTCAGGCACAACTTCAATTCCATTGAATAATAACAGCAGTGATAAGGTTTTAGTCTCAGATTATGGAGTTATGGCAGGTGGTAGTTAAACGCGACAGTTTTAGATGAGAGTTATCTGAATGTTAGTGTACCAGGCTAAATGTTAGCGTAGTGTCTCTTGGTTTTTTGCTAATTTGCTATGTACCTTTGGAGCCATAGAGTTGAGTATCTTTGTGGTGGTCTCCATAAGTCTCTGTGTACCTCTGCTGCCCTGATCCACTGCTATCTGATAGGGATGATAAGTCTTCACCAGTGAAGTCTGGGGAAGGGACAGGACATGGGGGAAATCAGATTATGCCAGCAGATGAGAAGAGGAAAGGGGGAGGTCAAATCAAAATTCAACCTGTGCTAATGTAGTGAAATATAGTCAAATCAAATATGTTCATTATTGTAACAATGCTCAATGCTTATGTTGATTATTGCCACTTTCATAATACAAAGTTAAATATATATATATATATTGCTGTGAAATGTATTCATCATTTCTGTTTCTCCAAAAAATCAATATTCACAGCATACTGCAGTGTTTTGACTTTCTGCAGAGCAATGTGTCAGTGTATCTGCTTCTCATCCACCGTGGGAGCGGAGAAGAAGGAAAAGCAGTGACTGGTCTGATTACTAAATGCTCCTTCAGCATGACAGAGAATGACTATGTGGCCCATTGTTACTGCAACTACAACGAAGACTTTGCACCAGAAAATACATGCCCCCCCCCCCCCTTAAAAAAAAACGAAACAGGGAGAAACAGGGAGGTCTGGGGAGGAAATGAATGCATTAGGCGGGTGACAGAGTGGTGATGTGGGGAAGGGGGTAGGGGGTGGGGGCGGGGGTTGGGGGTGCTCTCAATCTGTTGGAGGCGGAAGTCTGGAGGAAGGGATTAGGAAAAGAGAGAGAGAAATAGGGAGCAAGAGAGAGAGAGAGAGAGAGGGAGAGAGAGAGGGAGTAAGAGAGAGGGAGAGGGAAAGAGAGAGAGGAAGAGTATCGCTAACTTGACTGCAAACACCATTTCTCCCCCCCACCCCACCCCACCCCACCCCACCCATCCCTTCATTTTTTACGACATATTTCAAACTCAAACTGCAACGCAGCCATTTCCTGGCGTGGCCCACAGTTCCGACAGCAGACCGTTTTGGATAGTCAAGGTCCACCTTTGGAAAATTATAGACTATCGCAGCTCCGGCCGAGGGTTTGAAGGACAAAGGAAATGTTTTGCACAGAAAAGCAAGGAAAATATTACAGAAAAAAATGGCCTTCAAAAGTGACTCTGCCCCATTAATAGTAACAGAAGTAGTGTAATAACTATTAAAGGTGCTGGAGTGAACACATGCTGGTAGTACATAGGCAGCAGTACTATTAAAATAGTTATAACATCAATTAAAAAATCATCTCCTTTACCATATGAGCCAAAGTCAAATCCTGCCGGGACTTCCTGTGTTCTGAAGTCCTCAATATAATAACCGGATTGATACATTTCCATCTGTAAAGCAACACAAAAAAGGTAAGTGTAAGTGTTAGAGCAGGTAAAAATTCTTACCTTGGTTTTGTATTTAAAAGTGTACTTTTGAATGTATAGTCAATACATATTATTGTTACATTTCAATGTGATGTTTCACAACACAGGAAAGAATAGAAACAGAAAAGAATAGAAAAGTATAGAATGTATCATAAACAATTGCATCCTATGTATGTGATGTTTTATTGGATTGTGATCTGAATCATTATCATAACGCAGTACTGCCCCACCGAGTCTCATTTTACTTCAACCGCATTGGGGTGCTATTGTTTTTCAAAAGTTGAAATGTTAAACCGTTCTTAATATTCCATTATTCTACATCTATACAAATCCAACATTACATATATACTATATACTATTTTTTGAAACACATAATTCACCTGACACCTTTGTCATTCATAGCTACAACATGCATTATCAAGAACAATGCAAACAATGACTCTGGTGGTGAGGTAGGATAGGGACACAGTCCTATTATCTAAGTTATAACCTATAGTACCACTTAAAGCGTGTCCTTGTAAAACCGAATCCACACTTCTCCTGGACATGTGTGAATACAAAAACCGCCGTAAACATTCACTGTACCGCAACAGCTAATTTATTCACCAGCTGTACAGAGGAAGATATATTCGTTTCCTGGTGCAGAGTAATGCCAATATTACAAAAAAACTACCTCACATATACACATTAAACAATAAATAGATGCATGCACGGGACATAATAGCCTACTTAATTCTTTGTTTACCTTAGGTTAGCTTGAGTTGATCGTATAATTTCAATAGTCCTCAGAAGTATTCGGTGGCTGCAGTTCTGTGTTCTGAGGTAGAATGACGATGCCGTCTCTTTTCCTCCAGGACGCGCCAGTTATAAAAAGGCTGCGCGTGAAGGGCGTGGCCCTATGCTCAGGAATGCCCTCTGCTTCGTGACTCCCCTATCCGTCTGCGACGTCACTCCGAGGCCGCGAACAGCCAGGGGTGCCGGGCAAATCTCATCCATTCAAAGAAATTCATTGATGCTTATATGAACAGTTACACAAGGGCCACATAATATTCATGAAAAACAAAATTAGCCTACCTCAGTCCTCCGGCACTCTTTTATTTACGTACAACTAATAATTATACAACTAGGTCTAGGCCTACTAAAAGTAACGGTATTAACATTAACATAATTATACAACTTTTAGTCGCATAAATAGCCTAAAAGACTAATATTTATTACAACCAATAATAACACTAATACTAGCATTAGTCATCGTCACAATAATACGTGCAGTCCTAATTATATTACTGAGTGAAAAAGTTGTGTTGTGTTTGTATGAATGTAATTTGCAAAGCTCTTAACGTTTTCTGAGCAAAATAATGTATTTTATCTGGTTAGCCCAGAAGTTCTGCTTAAATGATTTCAGCTTAACCACACATTTTTGTAGCCAATGTGAGTAACGCAGAGTAGCCTAATACATATCCCCGTCATGCTCGTCAATCTGGAGACCGGTTGCTTTTGGCGACTGATTTCGCTTCAATCAGATGAGATAACAAATAGCCACTGGATCGGCATAATCGGATTAACTGATAGCTAGATCTCCCCAGTCTAGATTCTATATTTACATCGATTTATAGGCTATGACATAGCCTAACAGGAGCCTAAAACCACTGCTTTGCAGATACAACTGCAGATAATAATGTAAGATAATAAAAACGTCATTGTTTAGGGTTTCGCATCGCAAATATAACAAAAATAACCAAAGACTGAGGTAATAACCGTAGCCACCCGTCATCAAAGATGAGGGCATACTGTAAACCCGCCCTTGAATATACACGTTAAGCCACTTGGGTATTTTTGTGCTATGGTATAAAATGCAATCAAATTAGTTAAATAGTGGGGAATTCGGAAAGCTAATGCTTATTTATTTTTTTCTGCTTGGGAAAAAAACTAAATTCGATTACAAATTCGATTACAAATATTGCCTATGCAATATTCACACATGTGTTTGTGAAAATTGACAGTTTTTATGAATGGTTCATAGTGTTTACAAATAGGCCTATATAAATGTATGACGAGCGTGAATCACATAAATAGCCTAGTTATTCATTTAGCCTATATAGGTTAAGCGTATGAATCCCTTAAACCATAAGTCTGACACCATGGATACAGGCTTTTTGTGTAAAAGGGCTATAAACCGAAATGTGAGTGAATATTTTCAGGCAACACGCATGATCAAAAGTTAAATGGCAATCCTATACAGCGAAAACTTTAAGTTGGCTTTACGAGCTGCTTTCTAAAGTTCGACACACTGCATATCTCCAACAGCTTGAAAAAAGAAAAGAAAAAAAAAAACTCTAGGGACCCATTAAACTAAACAATGGCCAGTAAAGGGGTTAGTAAAAACTCAGAAATCACGGCGTGCGTGGCGAGAGCAGATAAGACCACGGCAAGGACCTTGTAAAAACAAACAGTCGTGGCCGCGTGGCCGTTTTCACCCTCAGCAAAAAAGAAAATCACATCTGGAAAAGTAAGTGGCCAGCTCGAGCTCACGGTGCGCGAGACACGAGTCGTGATTGACCCCCCCCCCCCCCCCCCCCACCCCCCCTCTAAGTGTCCAGACAAGGACACAACCTGACTCAGGTTACATAAGCACCTGATCGGGTGCGTATAGTAGCCTACGACTCAAGGGCAATGATTGATTATCATTTTTTTGTATTCGTTTTGACGGTCAAATTGAAATAAAATAAAAGTCCGTTCAGGCATTATTATCTGGCTCCCAAACTGGAAATACATTTTTTTTTACAAACCCCGAATATACCCACGTATTGAAACAACTGACCGATATATATTAATAAATATATACAATTGAACTTATAACAATATTATTTTGGACTTATACCCAATGATAATCAATACAACTCCCCACGTCCATTTTATGAAAATGCAGGGTAAAATAAATGCCATTTGAAAGAACATTTTCTGTTTTATACAAGTGGTCAAACCTGAGATTAAAATAATATTGATATTATTATCGTGTTCATCAGGTAAAATGAAAGAGAAGTTCATGAACTGTGAAAAAAATAAGCATTTTAAATATGCAATGCTTCTCGATCTAAATGTCCAAATCAGAAATAGAATATAGGTTGCCTAAACTGGTACAGCAACTATTCTTTTAAAGAAGGTGCAGCATTGCTACTGGTGGTACATGCATTTGTAGGCCCTCTAATATAAAAACTAAAGGACTAAAGACTAAATGTTATAGCCTGTGCTAGAGATGAAAGATGCACTTTTACAACTCGTCGATAGATGGTGATTTGGTCCAGTCGGCGACAATAGCAATCAAGAATGACGTCGTGTCCGCTTGTGTTTTGAAGTGTATTAATGGGCGCGATTTAATGGGGCCCGATATCGCTGCGTGCAGGTTTGCGGTCAGAGATTTGGAGCTTGAAGTGCAGTTTCCGGGGTCATATTTAGATAGGCAACAGGAAAACGGCGAGAGTGCGTTCATTACTGCCGTCATTCATCGGGTTAGGCTTGCAATGCGATTGAGTGAGTGTAGGCTACATTTTGCAATAGCCTACCGCAAAATAACAAGACTGAAACCCTTTATCCATACACCTTAACGATACACAGTGTGGAAATTGCACGAAATTACAAATTTCAGGATATACATAGAAATAATAATACTAACCGCATAGCCTAGCTGCAGTCCATACGATCCATTGCCGAATACAATTATTGCAATGTTCGAATGAATGAATTAATATACCAAACATTCAAATATAGGAAGTCAAATACCAAAACACAAATAATAGCAATAATAGCAATAATAGCAATAATAGCAATAATAATAATAATAGCAATAATAATAATAATAATAATAATAATAATAATAATAATAATAATAATAATAATAATAATATAGCTATTTTAGATAGCTAGCAGTAATTGTATCTAATATAGGCTACTTAAAACATACCGATTTCTTTCAATGAGTTTGCATGCATAGGCCTAGCATGAAGGCACTCACTATCTAAAGGTGGCATTAACCAATGTGCCGTTTAAATCCATAATACGAAAAAACGCTTGTAATTTTCTAAGAAATGTAACAAATATTTTGTTTCACCAATAGGGAACAAGCTTTAATGCTTAGTGTGACTTCACTTCCCAATTTTAGAGAAGAGAGAGAGAGCGAAAAAAAATCTTCATCCGGTTATGGTCAAAGTGAAAATTGTTGCTGCAATGGTTTGAGCCCAGGCATAAACGCGCCCGAGCATTGCAGTCGATGCGATTAAGACAGGGCAACAAAGCAAATTACATACAAGGTGCTCGATTAAACCTGTAATACATGAGCTTCACGGACTGATCTTCAACTGCAATGGACTGTACGATTAAGGTAGGCGGTTGATCTAGTTCTGCTGTTTTCATGTTGTTTCTGAAAATGAGTCGCGCAGCCACCCACTGAGTCGGTTTGCAGGTCTCTTTTTGTAGAGTGAGAGAGACGACGCGGTGATGCGAGGTCCCCACTCTTTCCTTCTTGTACAAAATTTCCTCTTCCTTCCCGTTCGTGGTTGTATGTCGGCTCTTTAATAACACAAGAAACCACTACAACATTTAGAGTCAGATAAAACTAAATGGCGTCCAGAACAGGAGGGGACGTTAAAACCCCAATTTCCATTTGTTTTATTTTTTTGGCGCTCCAAGTTTTTGGTTTTAACACATTGGGCAATCTCAAAGAAACTTAGTTGAAAACATATTGATATATAATAAAAATCGATACAATCATGATTTTTTTTTAAACGAAAAAATGAATTATCAAGAACATCAGATAAAAAACTAATAAAAAGAACAGTTGAGTTCGGAATGCGCTGGCGCGCTCGAGGCAGGTGGCTCTCGAGCTATCGAGCAGTTGGATACAAGAAGGACTCCTTTCCTAACGGCTGGAAGATTGAATTCAGCGAGATGACGGGTACCTGTGATTTTTTTAAAATAAAGATTTAAATAACACTTTACATTAAAGGTTTAAATATAGATAATCATATCATTTAAAACAGCATAACTTAAATTACTTTTTATGTTTGGCAGGCATTATTTCCAACAAATGCGATTCGTTTTACATTGTTTTATATCGTTTTTACATATATATACACATTTATATCTATATGTGTGCGTGTGTGTGTGTGTGTGTGTATATATATATATATATACACACACACACACACACACACACACACACACACACATACACAATACATATAATATGTACATATACATAAACATAATGTATTTATATTTTAAAATATCAAATTGGCAATGCGACTGGCTTTCCTCAACCTTTGGTCAAATTGTACACAGTAAAATGCACTGCGTAAATTGAACTGTAAAAGAGTTTATATAGTACACTCTAGCCATTGTGGACTAATTTAAACTGCTAGTCTTTTTAACAATTAACATTTCCCGTTGCATTGGAACGCAGTTCACAACACGCATTATACAAAATCACCAGAAACTATTAACTAACTCTAATAGTCTCCAAAAAGTTTCTCCAAATTTAGCAGATATATTGCTTCCTTTTATAAAAATTGGTTATGCAACCGCATCATTTTAAGACCTACGGTATGGCCAATTTTCCTCTCAAGCATCATATGTTTCGCGGTTTTATGGTTTTGACAAAGAGACACCAGGTACTATAGATTTTAACATGCATATTTTACACTCCGTCATGATCCTTAGTACTACTTATCACGTATTATCATGTATTAGAATGTATTATTACGAATGATTTAGCACAATCAACTTTAGCCTATAGCCTACCTACTTGCAATTCGTTTAAAACACATTTTTACAAAAGTATGTCGATATGATAAATCAGCACAGCATGCAACTACACAGGCTAAATCTAAAAAAGAATCAACTTTCATTTCCCGAAAAAATTATATTTACTTTTCTTTTTCTTGGAAAAAGAAGTTTAGGGTATACCTATTGCTCAATAAAGTGTGGCCTATTCATTTATGCGTATGTCGTCACTGATATTGTGGTGGGGTGTTATTACTAACGTGCACGTCTAAATCAGCCACGAAGTGAAGAAAACGGGCGACAGTTAATAGCAGTTGCGTTGTGTTGCCTCTCACGCAATATAAATCGCAGAGGGAGAAATGTCAGTCGGTGGAGACACTTAATGTGCGGCAGAGTGTCTGAACAATGCCAAAATATAAATGTGACAAAATCATTTATACATCTTCATACGTAGTTTAAAATTAGAAGACCCACAGGGCTACATTGGTACTGAATATTTTGTCGGAATTGTAGTCTACCACCAAACATCACATCTTGCGAAGTTACAGCATAGTTGAACTCTTGTTCATAGTTTGTAGAATTGTTTTAATTGTCTGAGCAGTAGGCCTAGCTATTTATTTAATCGCATGTCCAATCTCATATGATGTAGGCCACAACAGTGTTTTTATTTAAACATAAGCTACTTTTTATTTTTATTTTATTTTATTTTACCAAATTCTGATTAGGCATAGTTCTACGGATTATTACAGGCCCTATTACTTAGTCCTACTAATCTACTAATTTTTTTAACATATAAAATAGTAGCTACAAAAATAGAACTTACAGAATAAACCATTGCTGGTCTAATTTTCTTAGTTAAAAGACGGCAGTTAAAACTTTCTGTCGTCTTTTACTGGATTTTTATTTTAATATCTCTTTGTCAGAGGTTACAGACCATAGCAATCCTTCAACTACCCCACCCCTCTTAGTCACATAAACTGTTTCTAAAGCGCGCGTGAGAAGGTTATGCTTAACGCTCTAAGACAAACACCTGCTTACAAGTTTTAAAACCACAAGTGAACGGTTAACGATGATTAAATCGAGATTTACATGGAGTGGCAATGGCACTTTTTGAAATAGTCTACTCTGTTAGCAAATACATTTTTCCTAGTTGGCTACTCCTACCATCCCGCACCAATGTCTCGAGTCCAGGGCAGTTATTTTAAGAATAATTTATAGTAAACTGCTCGGTAGAGCCTTGTCAGGTGTCGTTATCTGAACTCGGCAGGCTTCCTGTCTCTAAACCTCAGACTTTCCGCACACACTTCCGCTCCCTCCACACCAAAAAAGCAACAGAGTCTTTCAGAAAACAGAAAAGTTCTTTAGATGTAAGAAAAATCATTTTTACAGAATGTTGCCAATTGTGCGACATGAATCATTGGATAATCAAATCGATTTAAACGAACGCACAGGCTACATGTTTAAACATAAGCCTTAGCTTGGCCTTTAATCTACTTTGGGCAACCCGCCATTTTACTAATGTTACTGGGTGAAAAAAAAGTTGTGAAAACCGCAGCGTGTTTTGCAGCCTAAGACGCAGCTGCTCGTCCCGGTGCAGAATCAGCTCGACGGCTTGTCGACTTCTTCTTTCCTGCTCTCTGAAACAACTTGAGCAAACATCCCATGGCGCATGCGCGTGTAGAGTGCCGTTCAATTGTTGGTAAAAATCGCACTTTTTGATAAATAGCCAGAAAATTCGACTATTTTTATGAAAACATATCAGAGTATAAAGGCATAACCTCATGCATAAGATGCAAGACAATTTGTGCTGGAGAGGGAAGAAACCTAAAGGCGCTTATAAGGGTCCTCCCCTAAATTAATGAAAAAGTTTTTCATAGCATTGAATAAATATTTGAACTAAAATAAAAAAACGAAATAGCATACATGTTTATTATGATTATGAGACTGTATATTTCAGGTGCATTTATTCAGGTTAATCATTAACTAGTTTGTTAACATATGATTCATGAAAATGAAATGTTAAGTATTCTACTGCGATTTCTTATGTGAATAAACTGGGTGCTACATAAATTTCACTATAATTGTTATCGGTATTTTTCAAACAACAATTACTATTCTAGTCCATATAGATATATTTTGAATATTTACAACAACAAAAAAATTAACAGCAGTCTATCCACATCAACATTCCAATAGTCTGAGAATGAAGAATGATTTTCATCAGCTTATGAACAAAGATTTGCCATTCTTGTGAGAAGTATTATGTCACAAAGATTTCAATGCAACATTAATTAAAACCTTTGTGCTTAACATCTGCTGGTTGAGAAAACTGAACACTGAATTAATCCAGTTTCAGTTGGAAGAGGTATCCAACATGACACATAAATAATTGATAGAAATCCAGCAATTTATGGCAAAAATCCATTCTCATGTATTTGTTTTCACAAAAACAAAAAAACAGCCACACCCATTAACTCAATTCAATTCAATTAATTTTTGTATAGGACTTTTCACAGAAGACACAAAGACTTTTTACAGAGTAACACAGGAGAGAATTAAACATATCAGAAAATAACATTGGAGAGAAGCAAAGGTTGTTTGCCCTGTGTAAGCACGTGCACAGTATTTTGTTCGCCCGTGTCTGAGTTCCAGGAACAGTGAATATTTGTGGTGTTGTTTGGTCTTTTGAAGGTGTGCCTCTTCACCCTCCTGTCACAGGACAAATAACCACTACGCACTCAAAAAAAAAAAAAAAGATTTCAATAAGAACCCTGTGATTCCATCGAAGAACCCTATCTAGTTAACAGGTTATTTGTTGGGCAAAATGTTTTTTTGTATGAGAGTTTTCACACTTCACACCTATGACAGAGGGTTCCATGAAGAACGAACAAGGGTTCTCCTCTGGAATCGAGCCAAAGAACCCTTTCAGAACCCTTTGTTCTAAGAGTGCGGGATAAAGCTAGCCATTGGCACCTGACACTGTACTGCACTGAGAAGGGTTCTTGCAGGAGCTTGCAGAATTTGTGCAGATGTATTTTGTCGTTGTTTCATATCTCTTGGCAACAGGGCTTGCAGTGAAACTCATTGAACAGGAAGTCAGTTGTGGTATTAGTGGTCATGCTGTGCTGTGTGTGTATGGTGTATGTGAGGGGGAGAGAGGGAGAGAGAGAGAGAGAGAGAGAGAGAGAAGTATTTTCTGCACATTTGTTTATCTGTGGCTGTGGTAAGTCACATTCATGCCATTAATTCCACTATAAGCAAAGCTGTGTGTGTATAAGTGTGTGTGTACATGTTTGTGCATCTGCACATATGAGCATGTTTATCTACATGTGTCCCCACAAGAGTGGAAAAACAGATGCCAGCTATGTGTAAACCTGCTTCACCACCCTCAATCAAAATAGTCACACTCGTACACCTCTGAACAAAGGACAGAGCTAAACATTTTGATTATAATTAGCCCAAAGCCTATTATTCTGGAGAGTTGTGTGTGTGTGTGTGTGTGTGTGTGTGTGTGCGCGCATGTGAGCGTGTGCGTGTGTGTGTGCGTGTGTGCGTGTGTGCATGTGCAGAATCTTTTCTTTGTCAACCTAACGTACCTCAGTGGTGGTAAAGAAGGGTACAGAAAATAAAGTATCTGTTTTACACAAAAAGAGTGTTCTGACTGTCTCCTGGGCCTCCACCAGTCAAGCTCTTTCACTTCTGCAATGAGGTGAAGGACCGCCTGCCCTGAATTATTTCAGTCTGCTTAGGACAGAGCGTTTCAGTCTGCTGGGAAACACAGCGCTTCAGTCTGCTGAGAAGCACAGTGCTTCAGTCTGCTCAAAGACACAGCGCTTCAGTCTGCTGAGAAGCACAGTGCTTCAGTCTGCTCAAAGACCCAGCGCTTCAGTCACACTGTGCTTAGCTCTACGACAAGACAAGCTGACAAAATCCTGCTTGTGTGCACTGGCCACATCTGTCCTGACTGCAAGTTTGAATCCTTAACCACCGTACGTAGAGAGTGTGACCCGCTGTGCCCCACATGGCGTGACCCCTGACTTTGCTTTGACTCCGTCTTCAGTTTGAAATCTTTCCTGCTTAGGGTGAGGATGTCCCCAGGCCTGGCAAATTCACCCTCTGGTGAATCGATAGGACCAGAACACATTTTCTGATTAAGGTCGGGCGGCAGTGGTGTGAGAACTATTAAAAGTGGCGATAGATATGCATAAGTTAAAGGAAACTCAGCATACAGAAGTGTATAACATTTACCCTTAAATAACCACGGCTTTTTAAAAACGAGTGCTACAGAGAAAAGGTCCAAGGAAAGGCCAACCTTGTTCATGGAATGTGTGATGAGAGCTGCGTTAGGGATGGAGGAAGGACAGCGCCACCTGCTTTTCAAAACTGAATTGCAGGAGTGCATCAGGAGGCCAGAAGACTCAAGAACAATGCGACTAAAATAACACACACACACACACACACACACAATGGGGCTTCAGCTCACAGGGCCTAATCAAGACTGCTTCCTCAGTGCCCAGCAATGCCCCCCCCCAAACAAAAAAACACTCTCAGTTTGTTCTCTTTAAATGACCCACATTTTAATAGCCAACACCCCCCCCCCTCCCTCTCTCTCTACCTACCACCAGCCTGCCCCCCCCCCCCCAGTGCACATTTCCCATCCCCTGCCTTGTGCCAAAAGGTTGCATTGCATATGGGGCTGGAGACTTCCTGTTCACCGCCAAAAACACTGCACTGACGTACACGCTGAAAGGACAATGCACCTCCACCAACAACACACACACATTCACGCACACACGTACAGGCACACACACACACACTCACACACACATGCACACGCTCACACACACACACTCACGCACACACGTACAGGCACACACACACACTCACACACACATACAGACACTCACACAGGCAGGCACACACACACACACACACACACACACAGGCAGGCACACGCACACACACACACACACACAAACACACACACAGAGGCAGGCGCACACTCATACACACACACACACAAATAGGCACGCACAACCACACACTCATACACACACACACACACACACATAGGCAGGCACAAACACACACTCATACACACACACACACACATAGGCAGGCACAAACACACACTCATACACACACACACACACACATAGGCAGGCACAAACACACACTCATACACACACACACTCTCACACACGCAGATGGACCCGCCATTCAGCTGCAGGTCAGCTCAGGTGCAGGAAGCTGGGTTTGTAAGACAGTTACTCAGATCTTGATCTGACTCTTCCTGCTCTCAGTTCTCAACCCACCCCTCAGAGTAAAACTGTCACATCAGCCAGCGCTTGTTTCACCTGTAGCTCAGAACGTACCACACCCTCCTTCGAGAAAAACACCTCTTCCCAATTTTTCTGCTGCGCATCATGCCCGGTCAAGTACTAAAGAACAGTGGCACACTGACAGCCTGCATCATTGACAGACAGGCAAACACAAAAAAAAAAAAAAAACGAAACACAAAGACTGATATCAACAAGAAGGCACAGCTTCACCACAGCCAAACCATGAAATAAATAAACTTTAGGTTTCAATTCTGTACAGGTTTAACCCAAAACAACAGCAGCCATTTTCTCCATGTCGAGGGCCTTGAGGACCAATCAAGCTTGGTTGACCTGTGGCCTGCTCAAGCTTGGTTGACCGTGGCCTGCTCAAGCTTGGTTGACCCGTGCCCTGCTCAAAGTCGGCTGACTCGGCCTGGTTGTCTTCCCTCCCTCCCCTCCGTAGGAAGCCCTGTCCGTGGTGAGTGAGGACCAGTCGATCTTCGAGCAGACCTACGGGCCGGTTCCCATGAAGGGGGAGATGACGTCCCCGGGCCGGTTCAGCCAGGGCTCGGCGGAGAGCACGGAGGCCACGGAGCCCGATTGGGGAGGCGTGGGGGGCAGGCCCGTCGTGAAGAGGGAGGAGGAGCACATCAACGGGTCCCGGTGCGAGAGGTATGTACGGAAAGGGTTAACCGTCACTCAGCCAGGTCGGCGGGCAACTGAGGATTTACATTCACATTTTTGTGTACGTTCTGATGCAGATCAATTTACACACTCTCAGAAAAAAGGGTGAAGTGGAGGTACATTTTGGTTCAAATTTCACAAATGTACCCTGAAAACTACACAGCTGTTCTTTCGCCTAGAAATAAGTCCCTTTTACAAACAAAAAAAGTATAACTTAATTACTAATCGAGTGGCATAGGGTACAATATTACATACCTAGAGGGTACCACCACAGCGATAAACCTTTATACCCATTTCAGCACTTTTTGAAGTGCAGATTACATTCTTACATATACTCCATGTTGACCACTGCATATCTTACTGAAAGAAAATGCCTCAGAATTCCTCACTCAGGGGTGCACTGACAGCCTTTTATTTACAATCACATTATACTACAGTGCCATCCCATAACTCAGTTCAACAGCTTGAAGAATCAAAGTGGGAATTAAACGATTATGTAGCCAGCCAGACACAGGGGGTTGATTAATTGTGTATTGTTTTTTTTGGGTTCTTTTTTGGGGGGCGGGGGTTTGACAGAACAGCAGGAGTTAACATCCGTGCTCTTCGTAAAAGCCTCCGACAGGTGTTCAGTTGAGTTCATTGCTTGGGAAACTTACTAAAATACTAAATACTGAAAAACAGTAAAACATTATACAACAACATGATGCATATGCAGCAGCCAACAAATGGCATAATAGACTAAAGAGCACTATATACACTCACAAGCACTTTATTAGGAGGAACTTTATTATACCTACATATTAATGCGATTATCTAATCAGCCAATCGTGTGGCAGCAGTGCAATGCATTCAATAATGTAGATAAGGGTCAGGAGCTTCAGTTAATGTTCACATCAACCATCAGAATGTGGAAAAAATGTGATCTAAGTGACTTTGGCTGTGGAATGATTGTTGGTGGCAGACAGGATGGTTTGAGTATCTCAGAAACTTCTGATCTTCTGAGGTTTTCACGCACAGTAGTTTGCAAAAAATGGTGCAAAAAACTAAAAGAAATTGAGTGAGCTGCTGTTCTGCAGACAGAAACATCTTGTTGATGCGAGACTTCAGAGGAGAATAGCAAAACTGGTCAAAGCTGACAGGAAGGTGACAGTAACACAAATAACCACACATTAAAACAGTGGTATACAGAAGAGCATCTCTGAACACGACGCATCAAAACTCAAAGTGGATAGGCTGCAGCAATAGAAGTAAAAAAAATAAGTCCTAATAAAGTGCTAACTGAGTGTAGGTACAGTATATGAAGACTCTATACACAAATACAGCACAGGATCTATAATAGGGCTGAGTACCTGGCTATGTAAACCACGGTTAGCATACAAGGTATAAATGAATGTTTATATCTGTGAGTGTGTGTGTGTGAGAGTGTGTGTGAGTGCACAAGGCTACTATCACATTCACTCATTCTTTCATTTCCTCTCTATTTATTTTATTACTCATTGACACAGATCATCAAAATCAGCAAACTAAAAAGAAATCTGCAAATTCTGCATCTCAAAACAGCCAAATGACGTGTTGCCTCTACGTCTGTTATTGGCACCTCACTGTGCAGCACTGTAGTGATGATGTATTAATCAACTATCCCTCTCTCAACCTATCTCTGCCTCTCTCTCCCTTTCTCTCGCTTTCCGTCCTTCTTTCGGCATCTCTCTCCATCCCTCTCTCATGCTTTCTCTTCCTGTCTCTTTCCCCATCTTGTCCTCCCCTTCTTTCTCCTTCCCCCTCTTGCTTTCTCTTCCCCTGTCTCTCTCGCCCCCCTCCTTCCCTCTCTCCCTCTCCTGCCCTCTACCATTCTCCCTCTCTATTCTTTCTGTCTCTCTCATTCTCTCCCCCCCACCTCTCCCTCCACCTCTCCCTCCTCCCTCCCTCATTCTCTCTCTGTCCCTCTCCTGCCATTCTCTCTCTCTCTCCATTATTCTCCCTTTCACTCTCCCACATCTCTCCTCCCTCCCTCATTCTCTCTCTCTTCCTATGTCCCCCTCTCTCTCTCCCTCCCCTCTCTCCCTCAATCTCTCTCTCTCACTCCCTCTCACCCCTCTCTCCGTCGCTCTCTTCCCCCTCTCTCTCCGGCCCTCCCCCTCTCCCTCTCGTACTCCCTCTCTCTCTCCTCCCTCTCTCCCTCACTCTCTTCCCCCTCTCTCTCCTGCCCTCCCCCCTCTCCCTCTCTCACTCCCTCTCTCTCTCCCCCCTCTCTCTCTCGCTCTCTCCTCCCCTCTCTCTCCTGCCCTCCCCCCTCTCTCTCTCTCTCCCTTGCTCCAGTGGGGAGTCCCCGGTGGACTGCAGTGTGTCCAGGAGGTCTCGGCACATAAGCAGCAGTGAGGGGGAGCAGCTGGCCTATCAGGCCTCTTACCCAGAGCCCCGGAGTCCGCAGACCGCTACCCCCCCCAACAGTGGCACGGAGGAGAAGAGGGTCATAGTGCCTGCAGGTGAGGAGTCCCCTCCCCTCCCCGCCTGGGCCTCTCCCTGACCACCTCGTCGACCCAAACTCCCCCCCGATGAAGATTGCTCGCTGTCAGCCTTCTTCCCTATTCTTTCTGCCCCTTTCTCAATTGCAGAAGTGTCAGCGGCCAGTACAAGCTATTTTAGCCCCTGCGAGAGGAAGCTGTGTGTCAGAGAGAGAGAGAGAGGGAGGGAGGGAGGGCAGGAGTGAGAGACAGAGAGAGAGAGTGAGCAAGAAAGAGACAGAGAGAGAGAGAGAGGGAGGGCAGGAGTGAGGGACAGAGAGAGAGAGAGAAAGAGAGACAGAGAGGGAGAGAGAGGGAGGCAGGAGAGAGAGACAAAGTGAGAGAGAGAGAGAGAGAGATAGAGGGCAGGAGAGAGAGAGAGAGAGAGAGAGAGAGAGAGAGAAATGAGATGTGTGAACCTCAGAATGTGTTGCGGCCCCATGTACCATTAAAATGAGACGTTTTATTTTGTTTAAAAAGTGACGGTGTCTTATCAGCCCATGTGGGCTGGGCATTTTCAGGATCGACGGATAATAAAAATCAATCGATCAACCATAGCATGTTCAAAAGCCGCAAGAATGACCAGCAGCATCAAATTCTCGGCTCTTTACGATGGATTTAAATTCTCCAGGCCTGTCAGCTGAAGCCGTTCCAGGCAGAGGCTGCACTTAAGAGCCTTCTAGCCTCGCTCGGGATGGGCAGTAGGAACCTTCATTGTCCCAATATCATGTGACTGTAACTGTTACCCACCAGAATTATGGGCCACATAGCGGGTGACATAGCTGGGGAGAAAAGCATGAAAATATATAAAAGCAAATGCATGTGAATGCATAGATAGAGCAGGCCAACCAGCCATTGCCTGCGCTATGGCTCCTTCTAACCAGAACCTGATCGGTGTTGAGATAAGATGCCACGGGCAGATATGTAGCCTTTGACCTGGTCTTCATCCAACGGCTAAAAGAGAAAGCCCTACAGTTATTCATTACAATAGGGTGTCCACCTTTTAATAGACGAAACAAGCAGATTTTCAGTCCGGAGTAATTACGGTGGAGACCAAGCGGAGGATTTAAAGCAAGATAGTGATCCTGCTATTACAGCGGACGCTAATTTCATAAACGGTGGTTCCGGCATATCTGGGCCAGCTGGTTTGTGAGGGTGAGGTTTATTTGAGGTGACAGAAAGTGCATGACCGGTCTTCACGCCACTCTCACATCTCCTTCTCCCCACAGTAGTGGGGGGCGGGCCTGTAGCGTAGTGGTTAAGGTAAATGACTGGGACACGCAAGGTCGGTGGCTTGAATCCCAGTGTAGCCCCAATAAGACCCGCACAGCCGTTGGGCCCCTGAGCAAGGCCTTTAACCCTGCATTGCTCCAGGGGAGGATTGTCTCCTGCTTAGTCTAATCAACTGCACGTCGCTCTGGATAAGAGCATCTGCCAAATGCCATTAATGTAAATGTAATGTAGTGGGGATGGTGGAGTCAGTAGTCCCAGTGAAATAGAATTCAGTTTTAGCTCCCTTCACAAACCAGGTAAATTTGTTGCTCAACCGGACGAAAGTCAGTCAGTCAAGAGTCAGACGTCGTTCCCTATAGCTGGCCCATCTCACCTGTGTCAGGAAGATCAGGTTTGAACCGATTGGTTTTTACAACCCTTTAGTTGAGATTTAGGGCATCTAAATTTGTGGGTTTATGTATGTGTGTGTGTGTGTGTGTGTGTGTGTGCATGGGCACGTACGTGTGTGCATGTGTATGAGTGTGTGTGTGTGTGTGTGTGTGTGCATGGGCACGTACGTGTGTGCATGTGTATGAGTGTGTGTGTGTGTGTGTGTGTGTGTGTGTGTGACCTGTTCTTAGCGGTTACCCAATGTGAACAGGATCTTGCGTCAGTTGAAATGGAGCTCTCTGGTAAAGCAGGCCGGTCAGTGACAGTGACAGTGCAGGGCGGTAATCAAAGAGAGGGGAGCCTGTCACTTATCATACACCCTGTTTCTGCGTCTGCTTCACCTTCTCTTCCTCTCCGGCTATCTCTGTTTGTGATCAGACATCAACACATCTGCATCAGCATCTTTACACGGGCGTGTTCTAGATTCTGTGTGCCACTGACTTTCAGCCAAAGCAACAGTGGAAAATACGGGGCTCAATATGGACTCAATAGTCGTATGCTAGTTGGGGGCTCAGGGCCGTTATTTCCCATTTTTCTTCCCTTCTGCCGGTGAAGTGTCTTTGGGACAGTGAAAAGTGAGAAGTGAAAAACTATACAATTGAAATTGAAAATTGAATAAATGTATTAGGCCTCTACACGCACATATTTTTTCCAAGGAGCATATGCTGCTAAATTGAGTTGAGTATTAGGAGCACAGTTTCAGTTTCAAGTATTAGGAGCACATACTCCAAAAACGGGAGCACTGTAGAACCCTATAAGATGCCTTTTTTACACCTGAAAACACATAAAAACACACAGGCCATTAACATAGCTGAATACTCAACTGAAGCAGTTAAGTGTAAGTATTCTGGCTAAAGGGACAATGGTACATTTCTAGCTGCAACCCAAACCCTAGTTCCCTAACCTCTGAACTACTCTGCCGGTAAACAGGAAACTAGCAGGACTACATTCGGACAAACAGCCCATCAGCAAAGCGCATCCAGATTGAGTCATGTCATCATTACATTTTATCACGCTGTTAAAAAATTAAATAAATTAAATTCAATGGTTAATAGCCACTTGTATGGCTCAACGGCCGTTATCAGTTTCCTACGGTGCAGAATAAAACTGTTGTTAGGAGATTTGCTGTTTGCCAAATCTGTGGTCACACAGCCAAACCCAAAATGGGGAACCTGCCAGCCATTCAGTGGGCATTGGCTCTGCTTTAGCACCAGTGTTTCCTTTGCAGAAACGCAGCACTTTCCCACGAACCATTTCACGTTTCAACGTGATTTAAAAAAAAAAACACACACACACACACACACACACACACACACACACACAGGTATCAGGGGACAGACAAAGCAAAGGAAAGAAAGTTAACTCGTTCCCAAGCGTTAAAACATTGACGAGCAACGCGCGCTTCACGCACGTCAGCCGGGCCGATTCCCGAAAAAGAGGGCTCGCGCGAGCAGACAGAACATTCCGTCGCGTCGGGACACTCATCTTCCCTGAGTAACGGTCGGGAGGGGGCATGCCGGGTGTTTGTGACCTCACGGGCGGTGAGACAGCCCAGGGCGGGGTCCCCCCACACAATGTCTCTGAGCGGGCCGTGCCAGGCTATTATTGCTGCAATAATACACGGATATTACATCACTGCCGCGCAATGTGCTAAAGGAGGACAATCGGGACTTCTGAGGCTGAGGCCTAGCCAAATAACGTCCCCCGGACCCCCTGGAAATGCCAAATCCCCCCCCCCGCCCCCCCCAGTATGAATAAACAGATAAACAGTGTGCACCTTAAATTCTTGTTAGAGGGTGTGTCTCTGAACATTTCACTCCAGAGCTAATATGGATGTCTCAATCCCCAAGGTAAAAAAAACACTGGGTTAGTCACATATTCCCGACAGGCCCTATTGCAGTGTGCTTTAAATTGATTTGTATAATTATACACAGCATTGTATTTCTCCATTGTTAGCTAATATTCACCAGTATTGTGTGCCTGGCATCAAGGACAGCTCATAAAGGTCCTTCAAAAACACTAAAAACTGTTATTTCACCTGTTAAAATATGCTGATTCCTATACATTTTAAAAGCAAAAAGCCCTATAAAAACTCAAGGAAAGAATAAATGTCAAATTCACTGTCTCAGAAACTACATTAAGAGAAATGTGAATTGGATACATTGCGAAAAACCGCTCTGAAACTGACATACTTTCTCAATAACTTGGGAACTTGTGGAGCTATCTGCTATGTATACGGTCAGTTCCTCCTCAGAAGATATGTGTGGTCCAAGCAGTCTCCACCCAGGAACCATGACAACCACAGTGCACAACACCCAGGAACTATGACAACCACACAACACAGACCACAGACAAAATTGACAGCTGTCTCAAAAACATGGCCAGATCATTTTCTGAGATAAATATTTAACCTTTCATTTCAGGTCCATGGTGCACCATCACCTATCATCTCTTCCCCCACCCTAGCATTTCAAACCATCTCTTCCCACATACATTCATTTGCTTCCCCTACCCATGTTATCCAGGACAGTTTCCATAGTGTAATGTGTTCAAAGGTTACCGCACTGTCTGTCAGTAAAGTTATGGCAAGTCACACACTAGAAGTGAAGCATGATTGCAGGTGATATGGTGAATAAATTCAACATCAAGATGAAGATGAAAGTGCAACGTGAAAGTGCCAGAAGATGAAGATATAAGTGACACATAAGAGTGATGCTAGATTGGGGGTAACCCTGTCGAGGGGAAGTGTTGCAGCTAGTCAAGGTACAGACTGAAGAGGTGTGCCTTCAGACCACGGTGGAAAATGAATCAGTGGAATTCAGTGGAAGTACTAATCACAGAATTAAGCATCCACGAATCAACATTGACATTGTTCAGTTGTTCTCATCATCCGCATGCATTGTGATTGGTGGAGCTCCAGTCCGGTTTCTATGCGATAGGAGGGCATTACGTGGCGACGACACGGTTCCGTCCCGTCCCTGCAGATCTTAGGGAAAGCCTGAAACTGCAGAAAATGACTCAGCGCTTGCATTGCGTTTGACGTTTTCTCCCAATTTGCCTCCGTCCAGACCCTGAGGTGTGGACGCAGGACCATGTGAGACAGTGGGTGGAGTGGGCCATCAAGGAGTACTGCCTGGCGGACGTGGACGTGTCCGTCTTCCAGTCCATGGACGGGAAGGCCCTCTGCAAGATGAGCAAGGAGGACGTGATGCGTCTCACCTCTGCCTACAACACCGACATCCTCATCTCACACCTCAATTACCTCCGGCAGAGTACGTCCGTATGAGTATACACCTGACATTTCACACCTGTATGAGAGTATATCACACCTGTATAAGTATATATGACACACGTGTATCATATGGATCAAGTACATCTGTATGAATATATATCACACACATGTATGATATTATTGGCATTTGGCACACGCTCTTATCCAGAGCGATGTACAGTTGATTAGACTAAGCAGGAGACAATCCTCCCCTGGAGCAATGCAGGGTTAAGGGCCTTGCTCAAGGGCCCAACGGCTGTGCGGATTTTATTGTGGCTACACCGGGATTAGAACCACCGACCTTGCGTGTCCCAGTCAATTACTACGCTTAATCACTACGCTACAGGCCGCCCTGCCCATATGGACCAAGTTGTACAACAAAGGCCGATCCATTTCACAATCCACAATAATGTCTTTTTTTTTTTGCTAAAGTTAAGAGCTTCTCCTGCTGCCATGTATTTGGTGAAAATGTTCTATGTTCTACGTGGGCTTTTCTAGGCCTGAAACAGCAGGGGAACATGCATGCCGCCCCGTCCTCATTTCTGAGGTACAGGGGACCTCTAGTGGTGGCCTGAGGTACACACGCCTGAGCGCCCCCCCACCCCCCATCTCTCTCTCTCTCTCCCTCTCCAGGTAGCCCCACTTTCTCCTACCCCACAGCCCCTATCAACAACACACAGCCACAGCAGCCCCGCCTGCAGGTGAAAGCAGGTAAGGCATGTCCCTGGGCGCAGCCCTCATGGTGATGTCACTCCGTTCAGCACGCCAGAGGCTCGGTCCTGCCACCACAGTGCACAATGCCTCCATGTTACCCTCAGCCCTGCGGCTTTTAAAAGCGGCTTTAAATAAACATTATGGACGTGAAGGAGGACTCAGACGGGTCACTGTTCTCGAGCGCTGCCGAGCGTCTGTGGTGCGATTTTTGCATCTGGTCGTGCAGTCTCAGACAGGAAGCAGCTGCTCTGGGACAGGAAGTGAGGGATGCTGGTTCCAATCTGGGACACAATGTTGGGGGGGAGGGGGGGTGACAATAGCCACAGGAACCACTGAGCCTCTTCAACCCCCTTTCTTCTCTTTCACTCTTTTCATCCTCCATAATTCTCTCCATCTACTGTGTACTCTTCCTTCCTTCCTTCCTTCCTTCCTTTCTGTGGTTGTCTTTCTTTCTCACCCTTTCTTCCTGTTCTCAGTTTTTTCTCATTTCTCATTTTCTTCTCATCTTTTTTTTTTTGCCCCCTTCACATTTTTGTCGCCACAGCACAATTTGAAGAGTAACAATACTCTAAAATGGTAACCTGCGAGTTAAAAAGCAAAAGAAAAACCCCAAAAATGAAAGAAAACTAAACTACACGGGCGAATGAGAGCTGTGAGAGTGGCTGACTGGGGCGTGTGGGTGATACACCCGCGTCTGTCTCTCCCGCATTTCCCCTGTCTTTCTCCCCTCTCTCCATCTCCCTACCTCCCTCTCCCTCTCTCTCTCTCTCTCTCTCTCCCCCTCTCTCTCTCTCCCATCCCTCGCTCATTTTCTTTCTGCTTGTTATCTACAGAGAACAGCTATGAGGAGATCAGCAGGAGGAACAGCTGGTCAACGACCCCTCTTCCTGCTGTACAGAAAGGCAAGGAGATTCAGCCAATGTGTAGATAATTAACCCTTTCACACAATGTACTGTACTGTACCACAGTCTCCAGCACCCCAGATTTATATATTTGGTCTTAGATATTTTTATATGTATAAAAAACACAACATGCTATGTCAGTAGTTATTTAAATGTTACAGTGAAGTTTTGGCATTTTGTTTAAGTAACATGAAATAATATACCACTTTTCAGAGCATATATAAAAATGGCCTTTTGAAAATGATTGGGGCAAAACAAATACGATGACCATTCCTTGGTCATGTTATCGGATTGCATGAGCTAAAAGGTTTTACACTTGCTAGTAAATAGTTAGTATATCAGGCCCTTATTATTATAAACTCAATTAAAAAGTTACGCCTTCAACTGAAGACCGTTGAGAGCTTGAAAGAGATTAAGTTTACAGACTCAAATGGTTCAAGGCAGTCTGTTTGGTGCAAGGCCATTGGCGTAAACTGAACTCCTGGGTTCCACATTGCAGTGATGCAGTTTCTCTCCATCCAGGTTCTCCCATAGAACACCAGCACACCACCAGGGTAACGGATCCCGCGCCTCGACACGTTCAAGGTACAGACCGGCACTGTACACACACACGCTATACTACTGGAATAACACGTATTCATAGCAGCTGAAGCAGATCTGCTGGGTGGCTCATTGGGTTAAGGCATCACGCTGGGTTACACAGAGCCTCGGGGCCTGAATGTGCAGACTGAGGGCAGCAGCTCCACAGGGCCATGCACACTCAGTGAACGTGTCTCACAGGGAATGGGAGCATTCAGGCAGAGAGGCTTCTGTGCGCCTTGCTATCTAGTGACCCCTGCTGGTCCATCGGGGGACCCACAGATTGAAGTGAAAGCCGCAAATGAAGGGTACTCCGCATGCTCTGTTCTGAGCTAAGCTGTAGTAAAGCTGTAGTAAAAGTTAGAAGTTAAAAGTATCATATTGCGCAACAGGCTAAGATGCAGCGCACTTGCGGTTGCAGTTCGTTGCAGTTGCCCATTGAGCACCGGGGTTCCATTCCTGGTCCTGCCAAAAGCCAAGTTTGGCCGGCTCTCATGGAGCAGCATAATTGGGTCACTGCTCCAGTGGGAGGGACTTGGCAGGGTTAGCGGATCGCTGCGCACAACAGCAACCCGGGCACCTCGGAACCAGGGTCACGAGCACGAGACGAGACGGCTTGAAGAAGGCGTGTTGTTCTCGGATCGCCAGATCCCTTCAGGCCGCCGAGGGACGGCGGTCTATCCCCCAGCTAACACTAATTTGGCCACCAAATTGGGAGAAAAAGGGGAAAATCTGAAATAAATTATTTTTTTTAAAGTATCTTATCAATGTATTTTGTATAATTTACGAGTACCGCTGTCTGAAGTCTAATTGTGAGTTCCTTTTGTCTCATACACAGATCCATACCAAGCCCTTGGACCAATCAGCAGCCGCTTAGCCAATCCAGGTACGACCCTCCACAAAAACACACACCACAGGTGGGGAGCCTCACCTGAGGACAGGTATAGAGTAACTGTGCATAGGCGCCCAATCAGGCCAGAGCATGGGAGGGTTGAGCCAATCACAGTCCGCCTACTTCACCCGCACATTCAGAAACCAGGAAGAAGGTAACAGCCAATCATCAGCGACATCATCTCCAGTGGGCTCGTTCTAGTCAACATTTTAACTGTCGTCTCAATCAAGAAGTAGATTCCACATTTAATGCACAATGCATACATAAACAGTTCACTGAAAATGGTAGTTCAAAAATGTGCAGGTATATAAATAAATACATAATTATTAATAAAATAATTGTTATTATTGACCAAAGTAATACAAAGATGCAAAGCAATAATAATATTTTGGAATTTCATAATTTTTTTTCCCAAACCAAATTTTTATTTATTTAAATTTTTAAAGGACACACCACATCTCCACAATATAGATTTCTTGATTCAGCTGAAATAGTAGGTATTCAATCTTACCAACCTATTTAGGAAGCAACTCCCAGTGTCAAAGGCTAAAGAACCACACTTTAACTCAGTTTTACAGTTGTGACCATTTTACTGTGTTCCTCGCACTATATATACTGTGAAAGGTTGCAGACGCTTTCGGACCTGTGACTAAAAACGTTTTGTGCCGAGGTGCAGCCAGGCACCCCAAAGATGGCATTGACCAGCATCTGCCCCTGTCTGCCCCTGTCTCCTCACAGAGTCCCTCCCTCTCCACAAGCAGCGCCGAAAAGCCAAACTTAATTCATACAAGCTGTCCGAAACCAGCACTCACAGGATTGTGGGTAGGTTGCTGGACCGCTAATAACTTTTAAGCAGTAATTCCTAATGCCTGAGGAAAGCATCCTTCCAACGGTTGTGTACACACACAGCAAAATGGTCACATTTATTTAAATCGAGCCCTGGGTGTCGCATTTTGTAACAGTTCTTTGCTGTGAGGGAATGCAACGTTTTGTAAATCCTTTTTTTCAATTTGCAAGCAGTCCAACTGCAGCCTTCTACTGGTTGAAGACTGACACTGCAGTGTCTAAGTCAGGGCTGCCCAATCATGTCCAGAGCAAGCAGGTTTTCATTCCAACCAATCACAACACCTGCAAATTAACACACCAGGGAGGAGGGAACTAATTAGTGCAATCAGCAGGTGTGGTGATTGGTTGGAATGAAAGCCTGCTTACTATCAGCCCTCCATGCCAAATAAATAATAAAACAAATATATGAAAAAAAAAATAATATGTAGCCTAGTGGTACATGACTGGGACCCGCAAGCTTCAATCCCCAGTGCAGCCACTATAAGATCCGCAGCAAGGCCCTAAAACCCACATTGCTCCAGGGGAGATTGTCCCTTGCTTTGTCTTACCAAGTGTAAGACGCTTTGAATAAAAGAGTCAGCTAAGTAACATGTAATGTAACGTAATAATATAATATGAGTCAAAAAGACAACATGCTAGTCTGTTGTGCCAGCAAGTGTATGTGTGCTCGTGTATGTGTACTTGGAATTGGAAGATGCCATTTTGAGCTATCTGGCCCTATCCAGCTTATAACATTCCTCACTTCCTGTCTTTTTTCCCCCCATAAGGCTCGGGGCAGATCCAGCTGTGGCAGTTCCTGCTGGAGCTGCTGTCGGACAGCGGCAACGCCAGCATCATCACGTGGGAGGGCACCAACGGCGAGTTCAAGATGACGGACCCGGACGAGGTGGCCAAGCGCTGGGGCGTGCGCAAGAGCAAGCCCAACATGAACTACGACAAGCTGAGCCGCGCCCTGCGCTACTACTACGACAAGAACATCATGACCAAGGTGCACGGCAAGCGCTACGCCTACAAGTTCGACTTCCAGGGCATCTCGCAGGCGCACCAGAACCACGGCGGGGAGGTGGGAGTGCTGAAGTACCAGCACGAGCCCTACGTGCAGCCCTACCACAGCCACCAGCCCAAGGTCAACTTCATGGGGGCGCACACCGCCGCCCCCATGCCCGTCACCTCCGGGAGCTTCTTCGGGCCTCCGTCCACGTACTGGAACTCCACGACCACCGCCATCTACCCCGGCACCGCCATGCCACGACACCCGGGAGCCCACTCGCACCTCAGCACCTACTACTGAACCCGTCGCCCCCGGCAACAGAGCCGTTTCCCTCTCCCCCGCCCCCCCGCCCCCTACTCGAGAGTCAATATACCGTATTTCCAGCAAGTTACCGGACTCGGTTTACAAGTCTACATTACTACAATTCCAAAGGGTTATTTTGTATATTCTCTGTAAAAGTTGAGTTGTAAATATAAAATCCACAATGAATTCCAGGAATTAACAATCAGTGGACAAAATGCAAAAAAGCCGAATGCAATTAATGCAGTGTTATTTCTATTTTCATTTTAACCAAGAAGGAAGTTACGCCTAAAGTCCTAGATAATTGTGTAGAATTTTGGTTCACAATCCATTTTCTACTGGTATTTTAATGTGCATATATTATTTCTAATTGTACAGACCAATACACATGTTGTAGCTCTTTTTATTTCCCATGTTACTATATTTGTTTCTATATAATGTAGCACTCTATGAAAATAAAGTATATTTGTATAGTTGGAAGTTTTTGTTTTGTGTTTCATTAGTTTAAATGTGGTTCACGCAGCTATAAAATATTAATTTACTTATCTCAGTGAGATTATTACATGCATGGAACTGAAATTTTATCAGATTCTTTGAATAAACTGGTTAAGCATCAACATCCTGGTCACGAAACCAACATGAACTAAAGATTCAGGTTGAAAAACCAATACCCTCACGATCTAAACATAGCTGGCAGACAATGCAGAACGTTCTTCACACAGTTTAAACACACTTTCTGTCGATTTCAGACATTTCAGAGTCTGAAAGCCACTTTGGATTTCTGCATTTATTGCTTGACCTGCAGCGCCAATCAATCAAAATTCTAAACCAATGGCATTGCAGGAGGGGCAGCACCGATGGATAGCACTACCACCTCACAGCAAGGTCCTGGGTTTGAATCCCGGTCGGCCGGGGCCTCTCTGTGTGGAGTTTGCATGTTCTCCCCGTGTTCGCGTGGGTTTCCTCCGGGTACTCCGGTTTCCTCCCACAGCCCAAAGACATCTAGGTTAGGATGATTGGAGAGTCTAAATTGCCCATAGGTATGAGTGTGTGAGTGAATGGTGTGTGTGCCCTGCGATGGACTGGCAACCTGTCCAGGGTGTATTCCTGCCTTTCGCCCAATGTGTGATGGGATAGGCTCTAGCCCCCCTGCAACCCTGTTCAGGATAAGCAGGTTAAGATGATGGATGGATGGATGGCATTGCAGCAGCCTCCAGTGTAGAACACAGGAGACAGAGGTTGCATTCTCTCATTCTCTGTGAGCCAGCCACCCCACATCCAGCAGTGTCACTACTGGGCCATTTTGAATATGTAGACCGTAGGCTCAGAGGGAAAGAGAGGGAGAAGGAGAGAAAACACCACAGTGAACACACCATGTACAGGTAACACACCTCCTTCAGTTGCTCTAACATCCTTTACTCTACCTGAATTTGACTGAAGCGGAACCCCCCCCCCCCCCCCGCCTCCCGCCTCCCGCCTCAATTTGGGAAACAAATGGCCACATCCCCCTTGCACAACAGCAGCTGAGACTCAACCAACCTGCCTGCAGCGACTCAGGCAGCCATTAAAGCCCCACACGTAGCCTACAGCCTAAGTGGGTCAGTCGACGCCCTGCATGCAAACGTGCTTCCTGCTGCTCTATTGCCCCAAACCGCTGTGTGCGTGCGGGTGCATCTTGGGATCGCTGGTGCACACAAACAGCTACACTGGAGCCTGAGCTCCTCCCGTGCTGAGCTGAGGCAAGGCTGGCGAACAGCCAGAGGTCAACAGGAAGCTGGATTGGAGGGCCATGATTGTGTAACACGCACATCGACCGTCAGACTGACACACGCAGAAATAAAAGCACCACCCATAGAGTTTACTGACATTATACTCAGCTTATGCTACTTAGGCCAATGGTCGATTGGTCCAGGTGGGCTGAATGTCCCTCGTGTTAAAAAATGTATGATAGAAAGCCACCATTGCTGCAATGCTATGTGCTTAAAGCTCTCAAAGGTAGAAGTTAAGTAGATGATTTTATAAGCTTAGAAATTGCACAACACTGAATGCTCATTCTGCAATGAAATGCTGACTCTCATTTCCCTTGAAGTGTCGTTGTGGTTTTCACATCCTGTGCCTGTTTACTGGTTTATAAAGTATTTGAGTGATCACTACACATAAAAAAATAAATAAAAATAAACTCTATCTATCTTTCCATAGTCAACCCTAATTTGACACACACGATTCTATGGATTCACAGCTTATGGAGATCTCTTAATGAGTTGCCCTTTTTTTGGGGGGGTTGAGATGAAAACATAAGCAAGGTAGATCTCCAGGAACAGGGTTCGGCAGCCCTGCTCCACCAAATTATTTTTGGAAAGATTCCATGCCACGCCCAAATAAATACATATTTCTGTACCCCCCCCAAACCTCCAGGATTTGAGAAACACCACACTGAAGCTTTCCAGAGTGGTGCACCTGAGAGGAGAACGTGTGTCCCAACGGTCATGGAAGCTCTAGTCACGGCAGAAGAAATGGAGAAAAGTTATTAAAACTCCATATTTGCATTTAATTCAGGGGTATGAACCAAGCTGTCCCTAGGCTGGATAACCAAAGTGCCATTGGAGGGCATCTGCCCATGCAACGAGGAGCAGAAACAAATGGTTGGCATTTATATAGCACCTTTATCCAAAGAGGTGTACAATTGATGCCTCTCATATCACCCATTCATACACACACACACTGGTTGGCGGCCATGCAAGGCACCAACCCGCTCATCAGGAGCAATTGGGGTTTTGGGGTCACTTTGACACACCCCGGGGTGGAATCGAACCGGCAACCGTCTGACTGCCAGGCGAATGCTCTTACCCCCTGAACCATGCAGAATTCATTCATTTCACTCAACAGTGCAGTTTACAGGGACAGGACATGACAACACAACAATACTGTCACCGGCTCTAATCCTTCAATGCAACACAGTCCAGGCACCAGGATGTAGAAACCCAAACAGTAGTCTCAGCAACAAAATGGACACCCCCTTACAGTGGCTAAAAGGAACATCAGGACACGGACACATTTGAAAGTTTTATTGGCGCAATTCAAAAATCCACAGAAGAGAAGGCACCTGTGGGACAGAAATTGGGATCAGTGATAAATTTACAATTTAGTTTGCGGGGGGAGTGGGCAGACATGAGATCAAACCCCTCAAAGAAGGTACTGTATAGCATTTCAATTTACACTTGCTTGAAAAAAACCCAAAAAGGAATGAAAAAGGTATGCATGACTGAATCCAGTCATACATACAGTAGCATCAGACCTGGATCAAATACCTAATTGTTTTGGATTAAATAAATTTGGATGTTAAGCTCAATTGTTAAGCTTGCCTGGTGCAATTGAGCCAACCAAGAGGACCAGAAGGTGGGGGTTTTGAGAGCATTTCATAGGTTCCAAAACACCAGACAAGGTTGAATACTTTCTGGCCAGACCCAAACTTTGGCGTTGTATAATTTTTTTTATAAATTATCCATTTGACTTAATTCTTCTTGCGGCTGTTTTTAACCAAGTTATTTGTTAGCATTTCAAGTTTGGATACTGCACCACCCCGGACACGTAACTCGCCGGGGTGATGCAGTTGCACCTCTGAGAAAGGTCCTGAAGCTAACCTTGCAGAATTTTTCCAGGGGTGAAGCGTTTGGACCAGGCAGGACAGAAAGGATGAATGACAGCACTCACCACAGTCAGGGCATCCCGAAGACTTCCTGGAATGACAGGCGAGGCATGAGCTCCTCCTCCGCTTCCTCGACAGCCGACCCTTTCACCGGCTTCTCCTTGGTCACCCTCTCAGTCCCCCTTTTAACTCCTGGCTCAGTCACCTTTCTGGTCACTGGCTGAGTCCCTCTCCTAATCCCGGTTTCATCCACCTTTCCGGTTACGATCTGAGTCCCCCTCAAAATTCCTGTCTCTGTCACCTTTCCGCTCATTGGTCCAGTCACTTTTCTGGCCACGGTCTGAGTCCCCCTCAAAATCCCAGTCTCAGTCACCCTTCTGGTCACTGGTTGTGTCACCCTTCTGGTCACTGGCTGTGTCACCATTCTGGTCACTGGCTGTGTCGCCCTTCTGGTCACTGGTTGTGTCGCCCTTCTGGTCACTGGCTCCGTCACCATTCTGGTCACTGGTTGTGTCGCCCTTCTGGTCACTGGCTGTGTCACCATTCTGGTCACTGGTTGTGTCGCCCTTCTGGTCACTGGCTGTGTCACCATTCTGGTCACTGGTTGTGTCACCATTCTGGTCACTGGCTGTGTCACCATTCTGGTCACTGGTTGTGTCACCATTTTGGTCTCTGGCTGTGTCACCATTCTGGTCACTGGCTGTGTCGCCCTTCTGGTCACTGGTTGTGTCACCCTTCTGGTAACTGGTTGTGTCGCCCTTCTGGTCACTGGTTGTGTCGCCCTTCTGGTCACTGGCTGTGTCACCATTCTGGTCACTGGCTGCGTCACCATTCTGGTCACTGGTTGTGTCACCCTTCTGGTCACTGGTTGTGTCGCCCTTCTGGTCACTGGTTGTGTCGCCCTTCTGGTCACTGGTTGTGTCGCCCTTCTGGTCACTGGTTGTGTCACCATTCTGGTCACTGGCTGTGTCACCATTCTGGTCACTGGCTGTGTCACCCTTCTGGTCACTGGTTGTGTCACCCTTCTGATCACTGGTTGTGTCGCCATTCTGGTCACTGGTTGTGTCACCCTTCTGGTCACTGGTTGTGTCACCCTTCTGGTCACTGGTTGTGTCACCCTTCTGGTCACTGGTTGTGTCACCCTTCTGGTCACTGGTTTCGTGACCTTTCTGGTCAGGGGCCCAGTCACGGTTGTAGCCATGGACTCAGTCACAGTCCTGGTCTCAGTGGGTGTAATCTCGTCCCACTCTACAGTGGCCTCCCCCGGGACCACTCCACCTTCGGATTCCAGCATCCAGGAGCCGCTGGTGACCATTTTCTTGGTGGCTGAAAGCAGAGACAGGATGGGGCGGGTTGGGGGGTTGGGGCGGGGGTAAGAATCCAGACCTCTTCAATGCCGAGCGGAATACATCCCCTGGCCGAGTGCAAGCTCCCAGAAAAGAGTTCCGCAAGCTGGGAACGTTTTCACCGAGC
The DNA here is from genome assembly GCF_963514075.1 of Conger conger. Taxonomy (NCBI): domain Eukaryota; kingdom Metazoa; phylum Chordata; class Actinopteri; order Anguilliformes; family Congridae; genus Conger; species Conger conger. The sequence continues at coordinate 84,303,496 of NC_083760.1, read as the reverse complement.
GCTCCCCAAACCTCATCGCCCACCCATCCCCGTGTGGAGGAGGGCCGTTCTCACCGGGAAGAGCAGCTGCTGAGGCGTTGGTGACGCAGGTGGAGTCACAGCAGGAGCACACCTGGGGGTCGCCATACAGCTCCTCCCACCTGTCAGGACACAAAGGTGAAGTCGGAAACAGAGGAGGAGGGGGGCGCCATTAACAGGGAACGGCACTCAAGTCATGATTTCATGTTCTGTTCCCTCTGAATAACTGGTACAACCTGTATCTCGTGTCAAAACCACGGGCACGCTCAATCTGAAAACGTCTTGCTATGGTTTCTGTGTTGAACGAAACGTTTTCTCCCAACGGGGCACAACATTTTGCACCAGGCTTTGAGCTACGTTTGCTCCAGTTTGGTGGGTGTAGCTTGAATCAATAACAACGTATGCCTACGCTTTAAAGGCCGGAGAATGTCCTTTCAGATGCCATAGGAGCAATGTCAGTCACCGTACTACGTCAGTCAGTCCGCCCACGGTTTGCAACAGGACGTTCAATACGCCACCGTTTCTCTTTAAATGGACGCTTTGCTATGTTTTGTCGGGGCAGAACGTGGCCCATATCAATCTCCAGTATCAGCGAAAGAGCGTTTTATGAGATACTGTCCCTGGGATGCAACTCCTTGAGCAAGGCCTTTGACCCCACCATTGCTCCAGAGGGGAGTGCCCCTTGCTTAGTCTATCCAACCGGACGTTTTTAGATAAAAGTCTAAGGTAAATGAATGATCAATGAATGCAGGCATCTTTTGATTGAGAATACTACTGCAATAGACCCGTTGTTTTTTCTACAGTTCTTCAGTCACAACCACGATATTGCAGATATCTTGCAAGATTTTAGTCTTTGGTTTCACCTGTTGCCTCCACTATTTTTTCTTAATCCATACTCTGCAACATAGGGGAAAGGAGTGGGACTGTATACATGGGTGATATCATTGTTTGGAGAGGGCTAAATTATGACATATTAAAAATTAGATAGCATTTGTATTCGGGTGTGAACAAACATATTCAATCATACTTTTTGGCTGCAGTCCCCGGTCACATCTGTCCCTTACCTGCCTGCTGTAGAGTTGTAGGTGCAGGATTTGGCCATTTCTGTTGGAACAACGTCAGCCACGAACATCTCGCAGTGCATGTAGAGATGCTGAGAGGGAGACAGGCACAGCCCTTTCATCAAAATACATCTTCAACAACCCCCGCCCCCTCTATCCACAGCGCGCTGTGACCTTCTGGCTCCATATTGGGAGGCCGCTCCTAAAAGCACGCGTTCACCTGCAAACGTGTGCGGGGCTGGGGCCGCGGTGGCGCAACAGGCTAAGGCGCAGCAGACTTGTGGTTGCAGTTCGCTGCAGTTGCACACCGGGGACCGGGGTTCGATTCCCGGTCCTGCCAAAAGCCAAGTTTGGCCGGATCACGTGGAGCAGCATAATTGGCTTGCTGCTCCAGAGGGAGGGACTTGGCAGGGTTAGTAGATCGTCGCATAATAAAGCAACTTGGGCGCCTTGGAATCAGGGATGAGACCGCTTGAAGAAGGCGTGTCGCTCTCCTTCGGGCCGCTGAGGGACAGGGTGTGGGCAGACTAACTCTAATTGGATCAGACAGGGAACAATTGGCTACCAAATTTGGAGAGAAATGGAAAAATCAGAAATAAATTTATATTAAAAAAAATGTTTTTTAAAGTGTGTGGGGCTAAGCGCCGCTTGCTTTCAGTCCACTGGGCAAGCTCGTGTGTAGACGGTTAACCGCAGACACCTGATCAAGGACATTACAGCTGGCATGCAGTGAAGCGCGGACAGACCCGCAGACAAGACCTGCTGACTGAAACTCAGAAGATCACCTCATCCGGAAGTCCCTCAAAGAGAAAGACGTCCACCATAAAGCCTATGGGGCCAACTAGTGGCCAAGGTGCTTGACTGAGGCGCGGAAGGCTGGTGAGTCAAGCCCCAGTGTGGCCACAAAAAGATCAGTGCAGCTGGCCAGGGGGGTTTCGTCTAACCAACTGTAAGTCTAAACGACTGTATAACTAGCGTACTGTGACGTGAGCCTGGAAGAAGGAGGCATCCACCATCATCATCATCCTCACCTCCTCCGGCACTCCCTCGAAGACGAAGGCCTCCACCACGAACCTCAGAACGTTCCTTTCGTGCCGGACGAACCTGGCCCTGCTGCCGGGGACCGCGCTGTCCGCCATGCACCTGAAAGCAGAGAAACGCACGTGTGACGCCACACTGTAGAACACCATGGAAACAGCACCATGGCAACAGGGGAAGAGGGGGAGGGGGGGCAGATTATTGTGCCTGTTACCCATATTCCCCGATCACCATGTAATGGAGCGTGTTGCCGATATTTCGGGAACGAGTGGCGTAGCAGAAGCTGACATAAAGCCTTTGGTCCCAAGAGATGGATGGCAAACTGGCCTCAAAGTACATGGGGCTTCCGATGATGTAGCCTGTTGATTCAGGGAGTCTCTGCCACTCAGCTGAGAGGGGAAAAGGAAAAATCTGTTATATCAACAACCTGTCCAACACCAACCAGACCCGGGTCAAATACACCATTGCTTTGGATTTAAATAGCTTGTTAAGCTTTACGGAGCTTGTCTGGTGTATTGGAACCTACAAAACGCTCTCAAAAAGTGCAAACCCTGCCTTCCAGTCGGACGAATTGCACCAGGCATGAGCAATGGAGCACAGGAAAGTATTTGAATCCAAAGCAGTCATGTTTACCGTTGCAAGTAGTGAGTGTGAAGTCACCGCTCGGGATCATGCTCATGAAGAACTGTTGAGTCTTAATCTCCGGCAGATATCCAATTTTATAGGAGTAGTAAAATCTGCAGCAAAGGGGAAGGAAATATGGAATTTTTCACCGTCACCGAAAAAAAACGCAAATTATCACAGAAATTAGGTTCTTTCGTAATCCTGGCCTAGAGGAAGTGTGTGGGCACCAGCTCTTAGCTCCGATAGAGCTCATCTACATTGGATTCCAGGCCGGGCATTGAGACACCAGCACATGCTGAAGCCACCTGCCCAGAGACAGTAAAAGTTTTTAAAAAATGTATATAGTACAGTTTACCATAGGTAGCCTTTTTTTATTTTGAGCACATGCCCACCAAAAGGTTTCCAGGTCATTCACTGAATGCCACTACATTGACTTACACGTATGTTTAAGAAAAAACATTAAATAAATAAATATAAATAATAATGCAATGGTACAATGTTAGTAACAGTTATGTCGGTGAAGATAAATTATGATCAGTTTTAAATTAAACATGGGAAAGGGACGCTGCCATATGGGTCGTACCTGTTATAAAGGCATAAAACCTGCAGAGCGAAGGGTACGGCTGTCCGGATGAGTCCTTTGGGTTTGTCGGGGGTATAGTAGAGTGTGTTTGCGAACACCAGTTGATTGTTGATCATCTGAATTGAAAGGATTCAGTTTACGCAGTGCTTCTACTATGTTACGTAGGAGATAAAGACTTTATTCAATGATCTCTCGCTCTCCCTCTCAAACGCACACAGACACACACCTTACCGATATTTTTCTTCCACATTCGCTGACGTCGTAAAAAAAGATAAAGTAGTTTTCTGTTTGGTTGCTGACGCCGCACGTTCCAAGAGACAACTGCGAACGCAAAGCCTGAGAGCCCAGATATTTCCTGTGGACTGTGACGCGAATTTTGTTGAACTGGCACGTTACGAAGGCCACATCTTTGCTTCTAGGAGAGGGTCTGGTCGGGCTCTGCGTAGCAACGGGAAGCAAAAGCTTTTTCAGATTTCCTGGCATGGGCCCTTGGCCGGTCAGGCGGCTGGGCCTCATTAGCTCTTTATTTACAAGAGGAGCGATCGAGTGCTGGAACATTGGGAGGGAAAGGTATGGCCACGGAAGCGGTGGCTGGCTCTTGTTTTCAATCGCGTCCCCTCGCCCAAGGAACCCTTGCGTGTGAACAACCGCACCACTGTCCGTGATGTGCGGCGCAGGAGCCGTGGTCACGGTAGTCCAGGCGGATCCTCGCTGTTTGTTGTGGCGCTCGCACAAGAATGAATAAAAACCGCACGAAAAGACACACAGAGAAAGCAGAAATGGACCCATTACATGGAAAGTGGAATATTTTGAGCAATAACAACACAGCTTCAAACCTGTTTGTGTTTTCCCATCTGTGAGGTCTCGGTACTTATTCTAAAATACAAAGATCCCAAATTCACTGACAGTAATTAAAATCACCTGTTGTTGACGCGGCTTAATTAGCCTAAAGCAAGCAGATGCGTATTAAGCAACGGATTGGTTTGTACTGTACGGAATTCTTCGTTGTATTATATTTAACACACTTTGACAGCAAAAAAAAAACAAACAAAAAAAAACCTTGTACCGAATACACAAACGTCATGTCAAAGTGTCAGGAATACTATAATACTTCTGCATTTTAAATTATAATTTTACTACCACCCATCTCACAGCCACATAGACTATGGTCGACCGATCTCGCGCTGATTGACCTACAATGTTTTGGTAGAGTACCTGACCGGATTCTCGCTTGCTATTCGGATGTGATGTTGTGAATAGGTCTATATTTCTAGATTTACCGACATGTTTGTGAATGATCTGCGCGTATAATATGCAAGTACATGAATCCTTCTTAATATAAGGCTACATTTTCTCAATATACAACCCAACTTTTGTTAATCAGTAGGAATCCTACTTCTAAATCTAATGAAAATTTTATATATGTATATATAACTTTTTATTTGTATTAATATATTGTAAATTAGATTTGTTTATCACTTTGATGATGTTACATATAGGGTACCTTTGAGGTACTGAAAATGTGTTGTCAGTAGAATTGGTATGTGTGTTTATGAAGTTAACCTTGCAGGTCAGTGATCAATACGTAGCTATGAGCTTTTGGGAAGGCGTGCCAATGTGCCTCATTGGTTAATACATGTTCCAAACATACATGGATGACCAAATCCCCACTTTCCCAAAATGTCATCAGACGCAAGTCAAGCAAGGAATCCATAGCCTTTTGCTGAGATTTATTTTCCCATTGTGGTGAGATCAATCAAGATCCATTCAAGTCAATGGAGTGAGTGTCCTGGAGAAGGAAGAAAGGCGTAGCTCCATAATCAGATCCATGCCAAATCATGCACAATAACAAGAAAGACAAACATGTCTAATGAAAGTGAGCTTGAAGTATCACGCCGGAGATATAGGAATGCTTTCACAGACACAGATTAAAGTTTAGTCCTTGACTTAATGATACAGTTCATAAAGTTATCTGAGGTTTTGTACAGAGAATCGCCATTCAGAATTTAATTTGGTCTCGGACTAGTCCGTGAAACTGGCCCCCCAGTGCTTTCATTTGTTTGTTTGTTTGTTTGTCAGTTTGTAATAGTTGACGTTACTTTTCATATGGCGAGGGACTCCAAAACCTTCCCAGCTACCGTGCGGGAGGAGGGCCCGTCCTCGGCTCCGACTTCCTCCTGCAAACCTCCGTCTTCCTCCGCCTCTTCCTGGTCCAGGTCCGGTCCTTGGTCGTCCTCCCGCCACAAGGCAGGCTCCCCCTCGGCTCTCAAAAGCTCCTCCTGCGCCCCTACCTTGGAGCGCCCCTCTGACCCCTGTCCCCGCCCCCTTCCCCAAGACGCTCGAACTTGCACAGGGTCCCTGGGCCCCTGCTTGGTCTCTCTTGACCCCGCCTCGGACTCCTCCTCCCCGTAGTCTATTGGCTCTGTCACTGGACCCGCCCCTTTAGCCTCCTGTCCCACGTCTGCCTCCCCCCTGTCAACCTGCTGAGCCCCCCCTGCACCTTTCGTCATGGCAACGCTCCACGGGTCGCTGGTGATCAGGGACCTTGGAGAGGGGTACAAGGAGGAGTGTCCTGCATCTGTAAAAACACACACAAGCATCAGCATCATCCTATGAGGAAGTGCCGCTGCCTTACAACCTGGCCATTGTGAGAGCCATTCCAACCCAGACAGTGCGAGACAGGGCAATGAGGTGGCACACCCAAGTGCAAAACAAAGCACACGTGCATAGCTAAATAAACACCACATTACAGTTATTTAGCTGATGCCTTTATCCAAAGCAACTTACAGCTGATTTAGACGAAGCAGGTGACAATCCCCCCCCCCAGGAGCAACGTGGGGTTAAGGGCCTTGCTCAAGGGCCCAACAGCTGTGCGGATCTTATCTTGGCTACCTCGGGGCTTGAACCAACAACCTTCCATGTCCCAGTCATGTACCTTAACCAATTGACTATAGGCTGCCCTCGCAGAGAGAAAATATGGATGCACCCCACAAAATTGGGGACAGTGTGTTTATTAAAGAGGCATTGTTAACAACTAGTCTGAATCTGAAATATAAGCCAAAATGACAAGTGGCGAGTCATATTTGTTAAATGGTCGTGTAGAAAATGCTAAACCACTCTCATGATGGTTTCCGGTTTAACTCACGACTAAACATCGACATTGATTTCTCTCGACTTATTTACTTACGAATCCGGTTGGGACCGCACTGGGAGTCACAGCAGGTGCAGACGGACACCGAGCCGAACAACTCCTCCCACCTTACGGAGAGCACAACGCAGTCAGGACCACAACGCACCACAGATTACAGCACAGGCACGTAGGTGAAAGTGCAACCACAAGAAGCTCAGAAGAAGAGCCCTACAGACCAGGTTGTGATCACGATGACGTCACCAGTGTTCCTGCATTTTCACGCACCCGTTTCAGTCACATCTTGAACTTCAACGTAACCAGTTGCTACACTTTAAAGTGACTATGAGTCTGTGTAACCTAAACAGTTGGTGGGAGGTAAGACAGCCCTTATGCTGAAGTCACCCCCCCCCCGCCCAGCAGAGCCAGGTGTCAGGGTGCGGATGTCATGACAACACCAGTGTTCCTTTATGTTCAAGCACCCATTATGTGTCAGTCTCATCTTCAACTGGGTCATTACTGGTTTCCTTAAGTTGCTACACAACTGCCGATGAGTCTGGCGGAAGCTGAACTTTCCCCACTGGGAGGTAAGAATGATACACGGTCACACAAATATAAGTGGTACTGGCTCACTAGATTGGAGCCCTAAAATCGAAAATCTAAAAGTCTACCTTTGCATCTTACTGTTGAAGGTGCAGGACTTGGCGGTTGGAGTTGCAGAATAATCCCCTTCGGTCATCTCACAGTGCAGGTACAGATACTGTGGGCGAATGACATGAATTGGCGGGTGTTTGGGAAAACCCGTCACACTTCAGGTGTGCAAGAACGCCGGCTGCTGAAACGTCACCTGGGACGAGATTCCTGGGAACACGAAGGCGTCGATGGAGAACCGCAGGACACCAGCCATGTAGCTGTGGAACTTTGACCGGCTCCCAAATCTACGGCTGTCCACCATGCACCTAAAATTCAGTTGGTATTATGGTTCTGTGTTAGCACAGTGGACTTGCATTCCAGTGTTTTAGCAACGCCGCCGTCGCTGGTTCGGGGATGTCACTAGTCAGGTCTCGTTTGTCACTCTTGTTCATATTACCCAGAATGCACTTTCTATCGTATGCATCTCGGTATAATTACTGCATTCCGCTAAATGAATGCAACATAAAGTAAAGTTTCCACAGTAGTCCATGGGTGAATGTGCATCAGGTCACACACACAACCCAAAGCACGCTGGCCTGAAATGGCATTACCCGAAGTTCTCGATCACATCCATCCGAGGCACCGAGTAGGGGTCCTTGGACACGGTGATGTGACAGGTGGTGACAGACACGCGGTCCATTCTGGAAAGTCGGGTTGTGGAGGCTTCAAAATTCATGGGTGCTCCAAGCATGTAGCTCTCTGTGGAGCCCAGTCTCTCCCAGTGCTCTGGTTCAAGAAAAGGAAAAGACACTCTGCTGCTTTGTTTGTTTGTTTTTTACAGTTATTTAGCGGACGTCTTTATCCAAAGCAACTTACATTTGATTAGACTAAGTAAGGGATAACCAGGGGCCCAACAGCTGTGCAGATCTCATCGTGGCTACACTGGAGCTTGAACCACTAACCTTCCGGGTCCCAGTCATGTACCATAACCACTAGGCTTATTTTTCAATAACTGGAAAACCCACCCTCTTTAACCACTACTCTGTTATCATTGCCTTTGAGTTTCAAGAGGAGGAAAAAGAGGCATTAAAAAAGTTATTGCTCACACTGGACTATAAAATACACTAATACACTAAAGGCACAGTGGAGGTACATTTTTATTCTTCAAGGAACAAATTTCCCAAATGTACCTTGAAAGTATAATAATGTTCTCTATTTTGGTAGTAATTTACCAACAAAGCCTTTTACCAACAAAGAAGATACAAATGAATTATGTATTGCTGGCTAGAGGTCCAAATTTATGTAGGTTATCTAATATATTACTGATGAAATTATACGTTAGTAAAAGTTGTATGGTAGGTACTGTACATTGTGCGTTGTCAGTATTGTGTGGTTTCTTATAAACTGTGCTATAAAAATTCGGCCTAAGTGGCAAATATGATATTGATCTCTAAACGTCTCATAATAATTCCTTTGCATATGCCCTGTCAACACTACCAGGTGTGTTGGACCTCCCCTGATAACAGTGCTCCAACTAACTGCCAGCCTGCTCCTGGAAGGCCAGGAAAACAAAAATCTACAGGGAGTTCAGACCCAAAAACGGGGCATGGTGGGATAACCAGGTAATCAACTGTGTAATCAATATTGGTCAATTAAGGACTGAATATAAATGGTAAATGGTTGGCATTTATTTAGCGCCTTTATCCAAAGCGCGGTACGATTGATGCTTCTCATTCACCCATTCACACACCAATGGCGAATGGCTGCCATGCAAGGCACCAACCAGCTTGTCAGGAGAGGGTGAGGTGTCTTGCTCAGGGACACTTCGACACACCCAGGGTAGGATCGAACCGGCAACCCTCCGACAGCCATACGACTGCTCTAACCGCCTGAGCCAATGTTGCCCCAATATCAAAGAAAAGAAATCTCAAGGCACCTCCAGGACCAGGTTTGGGGAAGCCCACTCTCCTATAAGACAGGATACCTCACTTCTGCACATTAACCCCCCCCCCCCCCAAACTCCCGAAAAGACATGCTCACCATTGCAGGGCACCAGGCTGAAGTACCGCTCCGTGCTAATAGTCTTGGTGAATGCAAAGCTTTTCAGATGAGGAACATAGCCAACCTTGTAGGTATAGTGAAACCTGTAGGGGAAGGAACCAGGGGTGGGCAAGGAGGGTCATCTCTGTTCCTATGTTTCCTAACTTCTGCTCTTCAGGGTCTAATCAGCCAATTTTCGTGAGCTGAGATTTCCGCTAAACATATTGATAAGCTGATGAATGACAGCTGAAAACTGTTCTCGTGTCTTTATGTGAAGCACAAAGCACGCGTCTTCACTGTGGTTACTCAGTGAAACGGCATTGTTGTCCAGCCAGGTAAGTGTTTCAGCTTGGGTAACGGGTGGAAATAAAAAAAACTGCATACTAACTGGCCCCAGGATTGGGGTTTCCCCATGTGAGAGAGCAAGGCTCCACACCAGTGGTCTCAAACTCAACGCTGTATGGGTGGTTTTTACTCCAGTCTCAGATCCTGATTATATACTGGCCATATCAACCGCTTTAATTAAGCATCAAGCAACAACAAGAACCAGCAGGCCCAGCAACCCGCCTGGACCAGGAGCGATGACCACTGCCTTACGGGACTCAGCTTCCCTCCTAGTTCCCTAGTTCGGCTGGAAAGAAGGAACATGGTGCTGCCCACGGCCCACCAGGAGGAGCGAGGCCCGGCGTCCCATACCTGTTGTAGACGCAGTGAATGGAGAGGGAGAGGGGCACGGCCCTGATCACCGCCCCCTGTCTTTCAGGGACGTAGCGCAGGATGCTGGTGTACACCAGCTGACCATCCACAATCTGGAAACACAAACAGGGATGGAACGTGAGGGAACTGGGCACTGAGTGTTCAAAGTAAAAAAAAACCTGACGGTCGAGCTGCACGTTCACACCGGTTTTCCGTTCTGGTTCCTCAGTGGTGGAATGACTTGCCTACCACTGTCAGGACAGCAGAATCCCTCCCCCTATTTCGATGCAGACTAAGAACACACCTTTTCAAACTGTACCTTAGTCCTACCTCCTGACCCCCCCCCCCCCTTTCCGATATCCCTCTTGTCCAACCCAAAAAAAAAAAAAAGATTAAAAAGAAAATAAAAACCTTGCACTTACGATTACTATTTCTTGTTTAGAACAGCACTTCATGTGTATTTTACTAGTTATGGATGTGATGCTTTAACTTGTGGAAGAACCTATGCACTTGTAAGTCCCTTTGGAATAAAAGCATCTGCCAAATGACTAAAATGTAAATGTAAAGTGGGGGAAAAAGCACCGCCAAACAGCTTTCTAAAACAGACACGGTGCCATACTGAGAACTCCAGTTACAGAGCGCTGTTGCCACAGAGCTGTTATGTGACTGTTGTCGTTGCAGTTGCCATTGATGCAGGGGTGGCCTGTAGCGTAGTGGTTAAGGTCAATGACTGGGACACGCAAGGTCGGTGGTTCTAATCCCGGTGTAGCCACAATAAGATCCGCACAGCTGTTGGGCCCTTGAGCAAGGCCCTTAAGCCTGCACTGCTCCAGGGGAGGATTGTCTCCTGCTTAGTCTAATCAACTGTACGTCGCTCTGGATAAGAGCGTCTGCCAAATGCCAATCATGTAATGTAATGTAATGTAATGATAAGGTAAGGATATCAGAAGCCAGAAAACTGTAGGTATGGGGTGTGGGGGCTTGGTAAAAGGGACAATTCCCGTAAACTGAAATTAGTTTTAAAAATGACAACTAAACTGAAATTACAATGCACTTACAGAACTGAAATGGAATTATGCAGGCATAAAATAGTGCATGAGTATTTTCTCTTCTACTGCATGTTGTAAAACTATAAGTGCCCAGGAGATGGTGCTATCGCAGTTAAGGTGGAACCTGTGATAACCATATGCTCGAGGAAGTGTTGCGACTGTAGTAGCTCCACTAGTATGTTGAAACCGGTCAGGAGAAAACCTGAGCCCACTTGAGCACAACCTGATGTCTGACAAAAGTAATTGTGTTATTGTTAGCAGTGCTAATACTATTTGTGGAGCGATTCTCAAGAGGATGAATCCCAACAAACGTAAGTCCAAAAAAGCTCACACAAGCCTGGCTTTTCAAGAGAAGGTCATAAAGGCAGAGACAGAGGCCAATAGTGGTATGGCATGTGCTGCCAAGTAGTGGCAAACTACATCAGTGTACTGTTCTTGCATTCAGTGTAATGTATTTGGTTAGTCCCAGTTCCACAAACCTTTGTGTTATTCCTGTTGTCAAGTTTAACACATGGAACCTGTAGTTTTGGGAACTGACTGTTTCGCATATGCACAGCGTGATATCTACTTTATTTGGTTAGTAACAGTGTTTTTGCACTTGTGTTTGGACTGTGAAGCTCTGATGTCTATTGTAAGTTTCGTGCTCTTTGTAGTGAATTAATAATAGGCCTACTGTCTGCAAAAAAATTGAATTATGTAAATATTGTATTTCTGTATTTCGACAGATATACACATGGGACCCAAGTTGAAGACCAAATTCAAAGCTAAATAGAAATAAATATAATATTTACCCTAGCGATTAGATAGACCAATGGTGTGACACCAAGAGTAGTGTAATAATCAGGGGCTAGGCTAATAGCTTCATAGCACCTGAATACAGGTGGTGACAGGTGATACAGGTGATGGACTGCCATAGTCTGATTTAACGGTATACTTACCCTTGGCCTAATTCCACATTCGTCAAGGAAATTGTGAAAGTAAATGTAGTCTCTGTTGAAACGATAGGCCTTACAATTTTCCAAGAACAGCATTGATGGTCGGCACCAAAACCCGAGCATTCTCCTGTTCACCCGCACAGAAATCGTACCATTCCCGCACCATACTTCGACTCCACTGGGGTTACTGACTGGAGCCGTCGGATAGCCCAGCCAGCTGTCCTGTGGCGGAAGCAAGAGACTCTTGACAGCGCTGGGCAAGGGCCCTAACCCCATAGCAGGTCTGAACAGCTCCATATCTACAATTGGAGCTTTCACATGTCGGAACATGGGGAGTTGGTAGGGCGGTAGGGCGGGCGCGGCGGTCCTGGGTTCGTGTCCCCTCATCCTTGGCCCGATCACCGGGTAGCGGCGGTCGGGCTGCTTCTTGCTCTCCCACTTTCCCACCTTCACAACTAGCCCGGCGGGTGCCGGCGAAAAAAGAGCCACGAAGCAGAAAAATGACAGACCATGCAGCCACATTACGGACGCCTTACTCTAGCTTACTACAGCCGCCAAAAAACAAATTCGATTCAGTATAGAAGTAAACCGTAATCTAACGTCAGCTAGAAAACTATTTCCAATAGACCTATATGCTTTTAGTGGCCGACGGTGAGTTTTAAAAGTTGTTTTGTTTTTAATAGTGTATAAATTAGTAGCTAGCTGACGGTCAACTTCAAACACCCTTGAGTAGGATAATGTAAACTTAGTTCACGCTCTAATTAGGCGCACCTGTCCATGATAGCCCACCTCTAAATAAACTCAATTAATTGCAGGAAGTTTGAGGCAATTGAATAGGTTAACAGTTAGGCTATTTAACTGAGAGCTACCACATTTAGAATTATGTCAAAAAGTCTACAAAGCTTATCATTTGATTCAACTTAGATGTTAGGCCTATTATTAAAACCAACTACTGGAATAAGTATGTGGGTAGCATATAGCCTAGACTATTTTAATAATAAAACCGTTTTAGGCCAATACATTTAAGGCATATGCCTATAAAAAGCAGCCTACTTCCAGTTGCTGCAACGTGACGCTGTCACAGTTAGGCTTGGCTACAGATTTGTCTAAAAGCCCTTGCTTCAAAATGTTGTTTCGAGGAATTTCAGAATTAACAGCAGCCCTTCCGTGAACGTTTTCATCTGTACCGGAAATCAGAACCATGGAGAGAGAGTGAAAAGCATGATTCCCATCAAGCCTACTCACTAGGCTATAGGCTAGTTTAGAGAACGTAGCCTACTTTGAAAGGTCGAATGTAGGTAAACATAGTTTAATGGCCGGTCATGTTGGCTGCCTGATATTTCGCAACAATACCACGACAATACATGGCATTTATGATGCATTTTTACTTTCTCTGGAGGAAGAAACGTAGGCTATTAATTCCAGCCAACGGCTCACCACGACCGCATGGAAAACATCAGATGCTAAATTACCATGCCCTAGCAATAATCACAACGAAAACCCTAGAACTAGACCTATACCATAGATCTAGACAGAGCCAGATGCGTGTAGTTCATGCTCAAATGATGACACCTATATACATTTCAGCAAAACCCAGAAAACATTAGTATCCTACTATCATGACGCTTGGCGTCACCTCCGCGGCCAACAGAGAAGTGGGCTAAATGGGTGCGGGCGGTGTAGTTCTTATTCTGTGCGCGAGATGGCAGCGTTTAGTCAACCGATCTTTATTCTTCGGTCCTGTCGTGATTTAACAATATAAATCAAAACCTGAGCATAGAATACCGATTTGGCTGTATTACCTCTTTGGTAGTGTGGACTACCGCTTGGACAGGGCTAACTTCTTCATCTAACGCCCGCATTTTGAATAACCGAAGGGCACCTTAGAATGGGCAATTATTCCTGCACAGATTGGAGAACCATAGTCTCACGTGGGGGTTGAACCTCACCTTAATGCGGACTCCACCTTCTTGAGAATCCAAACGCCGTCGGGACTTCAGTGCTGTGCTGACTTTCACATGTCGCATGTAGATTTCACCAAATGAGAAGCGCGCATGAAAATGGGCCGATTTATTGCAGTTTAACTAAAAGTCACGTTCACATGCTAAATAGGTTTGCCTATTTAATGACAAAAACACTACAAACGTTTCCATTTGTAGTGACCTGAAAAAAGGCAGATTGGATAAATTCTAGTTGTCTATCGAAAAATAATCAATTTGTCATGACAAGCAATTGTATAAAATATAGGCTATATTTTATGCCCACCGATACAAGTGATATTTTAGCCAGATTCCTATTTACGCGGCTAGAGCAGTCACCTTTGGTTTACACAACATATGGACAAAATGTTTCAGTTAACTATAACGACACTTTTCACAAAGTGATTTACGGCGGACACGGTGGCAGCAAATGGCACGTTACTTTTACATTGTGGTAATATAGGCTACTACCTGTTTTAACACCAAGCTACCGATAAATGCAACCTAATAGGCACAATGTACTGTAGTGCCTTGGTTTGAGGTTGTCGTTTTCAACATTCGTGTATTATACACTTTTTTTCCGCATTTTATTAGCCCATTAGCCATGAGGCTATTGCTCATACCATATTTGATCGTGTCATTGCAACATATTCAAACCCGTGGATAATGGTCGTTGTATGGATATACAGTGCAGTCAGGAAGTACTTGGACCGTGGTACAATGCGTCATCTTGGCCGTGTACTCCACCACATTGGATTTGAAATTAAACAATGTATATTAGGAAGGAATTGATGAGGAAGCTATTGAACAAAGCGGACTAATCGGAAACCTCTGAGCAACCAACTGTCCGATTAATTTTGGTCCCCTAAAATAGGAGAAAAAGCATGCGATTCCTACACGGATCAGCATATATGGATGTAAATACCTTTTAATTGAAGGTGACAGTCAGTATTTTAACCTCATAGCATTGTTTCATTTAAAATGCAACGTGTTGGTTTACAGGGCCAAAGAACAGAAATTATACAACTGTCCAAATACTAACGGACTGCACTGTATACTCAACCAATGCACATACTGAAAGAGAATGAGTCCAATACAGGTAATGCCTGTATTGAACCATTGGCAAGCTCAGACTTAATGTCACTTTAACCTGTGTTGTAATGTTTTCCTATTCTGTAATATAAACTCACATATACAGTTCAGATAGTAGTTTCATATGAAGAGGAACATACCAGGTGACAAACTCATTTTGAAAATGATACTTAAATTTCATTTTTAAATTATTCACCATTCAAGCATGGCTTCCTTGAGACAGCCAAAACTGAATACCACAGGCAAGAGCACCTTCCAAATTTTATATAACTCTTGTATAAAATGATGAGCAAACTTTAAAATCACCATTTTGTATATATACATATAAAAAAGCAGAACCAGACAAATCTACTGCAGTGGTTGTCAACAGGGGGGCCTTGAGATGATGGGAAATTAGCGAAAGCTTCAATCATAAAATGGTAAATAGTTGTAATTTATATAGTGCCTTTATCCAAAGTGCTGTACAATTGATGCTTTGCATTCACCCATTCATATAGACGCTCACACACCAACGGCGTTTGGCTGCCATGCAAGGCACCGACCAGCTCGTCAGGAGCATTGAGGGGTTAGGTGTCTTGCTCAGGGACACTTCGACACACCTAAGGCGGGATCGAACCAGCAACCCTCCCGACTGCTCTTACCACCTGAGCCAATGTCGCCCCATGTATCATAAAACATCATGATGTGAGTAACTATTCAGCTAAGTAACAGAGCAAGCATAAATTAATAGTATACAAAATGTTATCTTTTTAATTTCCATAGAAGCCACTCTCACGTTTGCTGTTTGCCATGACATATTTATGGCAACATTTAAATAATCATATTTGCACCTTTCTGGGGTTATATAGTATAGGTTTGACAAACTGCATTGGAGTGTGTACAGGTGGACTTGCCATGTTGACAGGCAGACAGGTTATCATGGCCGGAAGGTCGGGGGGGTTTGGGGGGAAAAAGATTGAACCACTGCTCGACAGATCCTCTGAGATCGAAGAATCCGTACGAGTCACCAGAAACTATGCGCCTCTCATCTAGCCATGAGCCATCTGCAAGAGAACTCAACACATTCACTGAACACAAAAAACCCCAGTCTATGCACTGGCCATGCTACTCAACTCCATAGTTTCAATGTGGCGATTTTGACCGATATTGCTGTGAAAACGCCATTTGCGGTCTTCCCCCCTTGCGATCATTCACGCAGGTGTGTTCTTGCAATTTTTCCGTAGCAGCACCGGAATCTCCCTTCACCCAACGTTTTCGAGATCAGGAGAATGCAGAGAAGACTGAAATGAGCTGAACATCTGTTTAGAATATGACTAAATTCGCTAAATTTCAAACTATTCCTGAAATTAAAGGTACAATTGGTCATTTCTGACTTTTAACAGTCGGGAGAGGAACCGCTGCAACAAACACCGTTTATCTCTCCCCCTTCTCTGTGAACATGTCTTGTAACAATGTTTTAACACAAAAATCTTACCTATTGTACCTTCAAATCAGCAGTCACTGTGACGAGCCACCATTATAAAAGATGGTCGGCTCCATATTAATCATTTTGATATCTGCCATTGGTGAAGGTCTGATTTTCTGACTCATTATGAATAAGCATTAAGGGTCGCGGCCTAAGACAATACACCCAGCAAGACATACCCATAATCCTTCAAGAACACGTGGCACCAGCTTTGGCTTTGAAATACTGCCACCAAGATACAAAATAAATACAAAATCATCACCCAACTCATACCAGGTTTGAGGATCCACAGAAAACAGAGGAAAGATGAGCAGCAAGCAAGCAGCTGCCAATCCGGATCATACATCGAACACCTGCGGTGATGATGAGAAGAACAGGTTCTGGAACGGGACACCGAAAGTCCCATTTTGATATATATGGCACGCAGTTCAGCTGCTCCTCTCTGCACCGCGTACTGCAAGGCGACTGGTCGCCCTCTCCTGAAAGACCCACCCAAGTCTCGGAATTTCATACCAAATTTAACCGGTGAATTATTTACTTGGCCCAGTTATTTCCGTACGTGACGCCGGCTGCCGGACGGGGCAGGTCCAGCGGCCGGGAGCCCTGGATCCAGAGAGCCACAGGCTCTGCTGGTGGCACTCACTACACGGCGCGCCATTGGGTAAGTGAAGGTAGTGGACTACACGGGACACTCACCTCACCGTGGTCCTTTGGTCTGAATGGCTGCTGGCTTCCGAGGTGAAAACAAAAAACCAGCAGACTGCAGCTCTTCAGGATAAAGGTCACAGACCACAGGCTTAACCCTGTGAGTGAGCCGGGGGTTGAGAGCTAGGGGACAATTAGCCAACGAATCTAAACAATTGACCCTCCGTGACAAATTGGCCCGTCGGGGAATGCAATTGCCCTGCCCTAACAAGCCACCTGTAGACGTTTTGCCCCCATTTTACACATTACATTTTTTTCCACGTTAACCTCAGATGTAAATGACAAAAAGTGCACTCCTGTTTCAACACCCTGTTTCCTGTGTGTGGGTAGGGACAGGACAATCTTCAGAGCTGTGGACGAGAACTCCACTCCCCCTGCTGTCCTGACATAGGAACTCATAACAATCACAGACCAGTACATCAGACAAAGGCACAATCTGGCAGGACTAGTAAGAACATATCCAAGCAGATGTGGACTGTAGATTCATCAGACCACTCATCAGCTGAACTGGGGTTGAACAAGACCTGCGATGACATAACCAGCATTCTGTGAGCACTGCTACAATCAAGGAGCCTTTTCCATCGTTGAAGGTCCCATATTGGGGAAAAGGACATTGCCCTTGCTAAAGGGATAATGAAGGAGTTGAAGGTGTTATAAAAACACCGAAGGTATCAAAACACAGGCACAGTCCCCAAATAAATCCACGCAATCCGTATGAAGGAAATGAGCATTTAAACTAGCGGTTTGGACTTCTGCGAAGTTGTGACGTGACAATACGCCAGTTTTCTTCAGCAGGGAACGAATCCAAGCACTCGGCACAGACGGTGCTCTGTTCATCGGAGCTAGCCCGCCAATCAGAACAGAGGTTAATCGCTATTAACGAGCCTTAAAGACACCGTCACTGAAACAGCCGGATCTTGGTAAAGCTCACGAGAGGCGACGGAGAATGGAAATGTAAAACTGGACAGATTGCTTTTGGCACGTGAAACCACACAAACGTCATCATAAAATAAAACACTGGAAAGGTGTACAATATGGGACCTTTAAAATTATGCACACACACACACGCACACACACACACGCACACACAATACAATTTTTTCTCCTCAATGCCCACACTTTACCTGTAAAGAATGCAAAACAAACAAAAAACAGCAGAAAGCGGTTTCATTTTTTCTTTTTTTTTTTTTCTTGTTAAATAGTAATAAATACATGAGATGCAGTGGTTTAACTTTTTCATTTTTTCTGAAGCAGGAGGGTTAAAAAGTTTTTTTTATTCATTTATTTTTATTTATTTATTTTTTATTTATTTATCTGTCTGTTTTTCTTTAGCAGCAATCCGAACATGGTTGAGTGGAGATAGCAGCCGAGAGAGAAGAAGTTTTCTTTTTTTTTTGACTTGATGGCAAACAGCACTCACAGAGTGTGGTGAAGGAGGGAGAGGAGGAGAAAGAAAAGAGGAAGGAGGGGGGTAAAAGGTGAAGTCAGAGTGAGAGGGGGTGGGGCGGGCAGGGGCTTGAGGGCAGTAAATTGTCCCCTCAATCTATTGAACCCCTCCCTCCTGCTAAATATTGACGACCCCCCCTCTCTTCCTTACAACAGAAAAAGGGGGCAGAGAAACAGAAAGAGTGAGCAAGATTTGGCTTAGCGTATCCAGTTAATCCAACCCACAATTTGTTTTTTTGTGTTTTTTTTTGTGTAACTTTTTTTGTTGTTGTTGTTGATTTCCGTCCAAAACGAAAGAGTCAGGTGGTGAGATGGTGAAGAAGAAGGCAGACTATTATGTTAAACAACAGGGAAGCATTTTGGTTTTCCTTCAGGCAAAATGTTTTCTTTTTTGTCGTTTTTCTTGTATTTTTTTCCTCCTTTGTGTGGTTTTTGTTTTATTCCCCCTCTCCTTAAAAAGCGGCTCATGTCGGCAAAATGTTTTAGCCTCCCTCCTTGTGTTTTTTTCTCTGTGTGGTGACTACTTTTTCCTCATTTTATTTGATTTGTATTCATAGTTTGAAATATAAGCCAGTGTTGTCAAGCGAGAGAAGATTTGAAACATTAAAAAAATGAAACAAAAAGTGAGGAAAATTGACCAAAATGAAAAACAAAAATACAGAAACCCATTTTGTTTGTCTGTCTTGTGTATGTATAGGTGTTGTTTGTCCCTCAGGAAAGTAAAAAACAAAAACAAACAAAAAATAAAAAAAAAATAAAAAAAATAAAACACTGAATAAATAAAACCAATAAACCCAGGAAAAAAACATACCGTTCATTTTCATTCTCTCCGATTCCCACATTTACCTCCTCATGTAGTGACTTTTAATAAATTAACAATTTACAATTAAACGCCTAGACTTCAGAAAAAATAAAATAAAAAAAAAAGATTAAAAAAAATAGCATAGGGCATCCTCTCTCTCCTCCTCTATCCTCTCTTCACAACCCAATCAACTTTCCAATCCTGTCCTTCCATCACGCTTTCCATTTTCCAAATACAACCCAAAACAACAACAAAAACCCCCAATCTTGCTGCAAACCTGTCCTGAAATCACATAAAATCAAATAATAATAATAATAATAATAATAATAATAAAAACAAACTTTCTGAAACTTTCTGTTCCGTCTACTTAAGCCCCTTTTTCCTCCCCTTCAAATAAAGAAAAAACGAAAAAAGAAACAGAAAAGAAAAATGGTTTCAAGCCTCCCCCCTTTAACCCTCCCTCAACCCTCTCCCCATGCAAAGCAAAAACTTCCTTTGATATTTCACAAGTTTGTCTCTGTTTATCCGTGTGTATGTGTGTGTGTGTGTGTGTGTGTTTGTGAGCGTGCGTGCGCGCAGGTGTATGTGTGCGTGCGTGCGTGTCTGTTCGCATGTACTTGTCAGTTGTCGTTATGTTATGTCACTTTAAAATTTTGTATGGCTTTTGGAATTTGTTCAAGATTTATCAAGAGTTGGCCGCATTCTGGCCCCCTCCGCTACCACAGACCCCCATCATGGCCGATTCCTCGGAATCCGGCCTACCCCCGCCCCCTACTCCCCTGGGCGGGACGCCCCCGGTTAACATACTGCCCCCGACCCCGACGCTTCCCTGGGGCGGGTTGTTATTGTTGTTGCTGCCAGGGTAACAGGGGGGGATGTACCCCAGCCCGGAGGCAGCTACCATGCTGTCCTGAGAGGGGGGCGGCTGGGCCAACTGTTGCTGGGAGGCCGCCGGGGGCGGCGGGGGCGGGGGCTGGGGGGCCATGACTGTCCTAGTCCGAAAGGCGGAGAGGCCCAGATGCAAGGTGGAGGAGCTGTACTGGGTGGAGTCCAAGCTGGGAGGCGGGGGCATGATGGAAGACTGGCCCAGGTGATGGTGGTGCGTGAGGCTGAGCTCGATGCTGTCCTGCATCTGCGGGGAGGTGAGGGGGATCAGCTGCTGCCCCGCCGGGGCCTGCTGCTGCCCCTGCGGCTGGTTCTGCTGCCCCTGCTGCCCCTGCTGCCCCGGCCCCTGCTGCTGCTGCTGCTGCTGCTGGCGGAGCTGCCTGCCGTTGCCGTGGTGACCGCCGTAGATGGGGTGGGGGTGGTGGGGCTCCATCATGCCGGACAGGAAGTGGCGCGAGTGCTGGGTCGCGGCCGGCTTGTGCAGCAGCAGCTGCGGGTAGGCGGGGTCTCCGCTGTTGGACAGGGGGCCCACGCCCCCCTCCCCTCCCGGCCACAGGCGCAGCTGCTGCTGAGAGGGGGCCTGGGGAGAGAAAGAGAGAACGAGGGGGACAGTGAGAGAGAGAGAGAGAGGGGGGGGCAGGACAGAGAGAGAAAGAGAGAGGGGACACCGAGAGAGAGAGAGAGAGAGATAGAGAGAGAAGGGGGCAGAGAAAGAGATGGAGAGACAGGACAGAGAGAAAGAGGGGGAGAGAGAGAGAGAGAGAGAGAGAGACAGGACAGAGAAAGAGCGAGAGAGAGAGGGGGGGAAAGAATGAGTCCCGTCGTCCTACGACCGCCCACAGTCCCAAATTCATATCAATAAAACCCAGTTTGTTCGTTCTACTCCAGTTTTCCCTGCTGCTGGACCTGACAGGCCACTGGAGGTGAATGCAGCCCCGGTGTGAGAGCGCACACCTGTGACAGCAGGTCCTTCAGCTCGTCTGAGGCGGGTGACAAACACTGCCCACCGTCGACCCATCGCGGTGCCGTGCGCGAGCCCGTTTTAACAGCGCCTCTTAAAACGCCAGTCTCTCTGGAGTCAATATTTTATATGGGAGTGGTTCACCTGACTGCGGGCTCCACGGTACGAGTCCCTCCGGCTAAAGGGTTCTACATTTCAGCCGTAAAAAGGAAATTAGTGGCCAAACGCGATAAAATAAAATAAAATAAAATACCGCCACACTGCTCCAGCAGCAGGGGGTCGCAGCAGCAGAGAACTTTCTTAAACTACAGGAACACAATTAACATCGGTGTTATGCAAAACTACACAAACCAGGGTGCTCTGGGGTGAGGCTATTGGCAACGCTAACGCCGAACAGGAACGCGCTTAACTGGTGGACGTGCGGCTGGCTTTCCGCGAACGAGGCTCACCTGTGGACTCTGCATCTCGTAGTCGGTGTGAGTGACTGCACTGTTGTAGTATCGGTTGCTGTACCGGTAATTTCGGTTGTCATTGGAAGAACCGCTAGACCCACCTGCCAGGGGACAACAAGAACAGAGGAAGGAAGGGAGGGGGGGGGGTCAGACATCAGAGGAGATCTGGATCACTGGATCTGGCCGATCAGAACCAGAGCAGTCCTGTAATCATAGTCGGTCTGCAGCCTCTCAGCCTGCTCCTCTCTTCATCTCCCCCTAATTCTATCACCCCTTCTCCATGCCAGTATGTTTAGCTCCCCTCCCGCCCCCCCCCAGGATTACGGAGATGAGATGGCTCGGCAGCAGAGAATTCTGGGAGTTGGAGTTTATTACACTCTGAGGGGGAGAGGGTATGCCGAGAGGTACAGACAGTGTGGCCTCTCCCTCCCACCCAGTCACAGGCCTGATTCCTGCCCTCACCTGGGCTCCCTTCATAAGAACCCACCTGCGCCGTCCGTGCAGAGAAAGGAAGGCATTTCAAGGCCACTGTGACAGCGGGTAATTTTACGATGGTCACAGCTGGCATGGTTAACCCTTTCAGTCCCACTCTCGACCTTGTATCATTTCAACTATTACAAGTACTACTGTACTATTGAGCCCCTATTAAGAAAACCCTACTAAACTCTCTCAACATTCTACATTTTCTCAAGCAAAGCCAAAAGCCCTTGGGATTTGGGTGTAGCCACTCCGTATTGGGCTTGGGACCGGAGGGGGCTCCTGTAAGGCTGCTCAGCCACGCAGAGGCTACCCACCCGAGCTGGAGACGGAGCTGGTGGTGGAGGTGGAGTGGCTGTGGTCCATGGCCGGGCTGGTGGAGGTGGAGCTGCTGGTGTTGGTGCCCTCGTCCGTGGTCTTCTTGAAGAAGTTGTGCTGCAGCGCGTAGAAGGGCGTGATGCGCGTCTTGGGGTCGTAGTCCAACATGCGCAGGATCAGGTCCTTGAACTTTAGGTAGTCGCAGGGGGCGTGGCCCTGCTCCCCGGCCCGCCGCCCCCCGGGGCCCCCCGTCTCCACGCCCAGGATCTCATGGAGCCGGCGCGTCGCTGGGGGCTTGTACTCCTGCAGGAGGGAGAGGAAGGGAGAGGAGGAAGAGGAGGGAGAGGAAGGGGAGGAGGGAGAGGAGGAGCGGGAGAAAGAGGAGGGAGAGGAAGGGGAGGAGGAAGAGGAGTAGCGGGAGAAAGAGGAAGAGGATGAAGAAGTGGAAGTAGACAGGGAGGAGGGAGAGGAGGAGCAGGAGGGAGAGGAAGGGGGATGAGGAAGAGGAGGAGGAGGGGAGGAGGAAGAGGAGGGAGAGAAGGAGCGGGAGAAGGAGCGGGAGAAAGAGGAAGAAGATGAAGGAGACAGGGAGGAGGAAGAGGAGTGGGAGGAACAGGGATAAACAGGAGGATATAGGTATGAAGAAGAGATAGAAGAGTGGAGGAAGAGGAGGAGGGATAATGAGAGAGCAGTCAGTAATTAGACCTCACTACTCCACCCCAAAGCCTACCATCACATCTCTACTCATACTACTTCTGCTGCTGCTAACCCTGACGGCACTTCATACTAAAGCACCCGTACTCCAAGTCAGTCAAAGACCTTTCATCACTTACTGCCATTAAAGTTAAAGGGGTTTTTAAACTTACAATCTGAACATGCATTCTTTCTTTTATAGTAGAAACACGAGAACACAGCACAGACGAGCACAGACACAGACACAGACACAGATGAATGGACGGGGGTAAAGGATGAAGGGGACAGAATGAGATCTCATGAGCTGGGGAAGAGGGACGCTGCAACATCGCCATGGTCACCTGCGCTCCAGGCTGCCCGCAGGACACGCCCACATTTCTCCCGACAATGTGTACAGCACACACAATACACACACCCGGTCTTATTAAATACACACACCCGGTCTTATTAAATACACACACCCGGTCTTATTAAATACACACACCCGGCCTTATGAACAACACATCATACTACCACGCTCAGATACACACACCCGGGCTTATGAACAACACATCGTTCTACCACGCCCAAATACACACACCCGGTCTTATGAACAACACACCGAACTACCACGCTCAAATACACACACCCGGCCTTATGAACAACACATCGCACACCTCAGCGCTTATATAAGTGACATATCCCCGTCACACAGAGCCGGGACCAGACACACACGCAGCATTAAAACTTTGCTCCCACTTCAAATCAGGGTGATATTTTCCATGACATTTTAAGGGGTAATGCGATATAATTTTATAAGGATTTCTTGGGCAAACCAGGGTTTTTGTGAGGCGAACATAAATTGTGAGAGCCATTACATCCACATATATTGTGTCTAAAAGAACACAGTTTACCAAATGGCAAAGACGTTTGGATGCGTAATTAATGTACACATTGGTGAGCTGTCCAATTTGAAGTACTGTCACCATGCAGGTCTCCCAAGACTTGATAGTATGCGACTTCAAGCTAGCGAGTTGGCAAGAGAGATGCAAATTCTAATATATTTTTTGTCTTTAATTATGTAGCCAATTTTCACACACTTTTCATTGATTGTGGTACATTTGAGCCCTTTCAATGAATCTTTCAGGATGCAAATATTTTCGGGGATTTTCCAGAACTGTGGGAAGTTAGGAGCCCCGATGAAATCAAAGCAAAACAGAGGCAGTTGGGCTGTGAGCTGGTATTAACCTTTAACCCACCTTACCCCCGCTTCCTGCCAAGCGCACCAGTAATCCAGTAGGCATTTCCTTATCTGGGTTCACCCTCCTGTCTGCGCGTGAAGGCACCGTCTCACCTAACCCATCACCTCAGCACCCCAACTCCCTTCTCCTCAGCCCTGCCAAGGTCAACTAATCCCAGAAAAATACACCTCAACCAGCACTGCCTCAAACCGCCTGACCCGGCCCCAGGCAGGATGCAAAGGGCCTTTTCTGCGACCTGCTCCTAAGTAAAAGTCGGCCTCAAATTCAGGTTCAAATTCGGAATGACGTTTTCGACGTGTAAAAAACCCGCACGTGCACAGTAACTAGCGCAGAGCGCGTGTCTCAAGAGGCATGTTGTTTCATCTGACCTATGAATATCAATGTGAAATTTTTGCCATATACGGTCCGATACATTTCCAAAAAAACCACATGATCCCCGCCCCACAGTCCAGGAACCAGGCGCTGTACGGTCAATGGAGAACACCTCTCTCACGTTGTAACTGGAAATGCAATGTAGACTGACTGCAGCGTGAGAAATAAAGACGCGATTGGTCAGTAGGGAGGGTGATCTAAGCTCCTGCTGAACACACTGAGTCACTGTGAGACAAGGCAGGATGTTTCTATCGACCTCCAGCAAAACTAATCACCCCCTACTGAGACAAGCAGTTTAAAGTTAAGGCCCCTTTTCATGAGATGAGAACATCACGGGACGGGATGAGTGAGGTTTCATGATGTCACAAACGGGTTGAGCCGCCACATTTAACAGCGGCCGGCCTTTACCCGAAGCAAATGGGCATCACAGTGACGGGAAAAGGATTCTGATTGGCTCACTGAAGTCTGTGATTGACAGGCAAATGAAGCTCCACCCGTCATGGGCATCATGAAACCTCAAGTCTTGGATGACAGGTCGGTGCTCTTTATCCACACCACGTTCATTCCCAAAACCAACCAGTAGGGGTCACTGTTGCATGGCACTGTGGTTATTGAGCCCCCAGCCCAGAAGAGGAGGTTAAGGCCGGTGGTTAAAGAGCTCGGACCGAACCGGGGGGGTGGGGGGGGTAAGATGATGATGATGATGGTCATGTGTGGAAGGGACGAAGGCAGAGAAAGAGAGATATCGCCGGAAGGTGTAAGAAAGAGGAGAAGGTGTTTTCTGTTTCTTTCTCCCACCCTCCTCTTTTGTCCCCCTCTTTCTCTCTCTCTCTCTCGGAGTTGGACTCGGGAGGTGGGAGGGATCAGGGCGATCAGATGGAGAGTTGGGGAAAAAGTAGAAAAAGCAGATTTTTACTCACAGAGGCCGAGGGATAAAGTACCTTCTTTATATCCTTGTTCTTCTTGACGGTCCAGAGGCCGTCGGACAGTTTGTCGAAGTATTTGCGGGCTTTGGGGGCCTGGTCCAGCATGTGGTTGGGCGGGACCCCCAAAACCTCCACGATCTTATTCATCTGATCCACCTGCAGGGGGGACAGGGCGGTTTAGTGGCCGGGGAACGGAGCTTTGATCCTGGGGCACAGCAAGGCAGCTGTCTTCCCACATTACCCCTCATTAATCAGGAGAAATAAAGCTGATTGTCACACGGTAAAGGTCCCTGCTGGGGTCACTAGTGTTTGGCCTTATAGCTGAGCATTCTCTGGTGGTGCCACTAGTGTTGGGCTTTATAGCTGAGCATTCTTTGGTGGTGCCACTAGTGTTGGGCTTTATAGCTGAGCATTCTCTGGTGGTGCCACTAGTGTTGGGCCTTATAGCTGAGCATTCTCTGGAGGTGCCACTAGTGTTGGGCCTTATAGCTGAGCATTCTCTGGTGGTGCCACTAGTGTTGGGCCTTATAGCTGAGCATTCTCTGGTGGTGCCACTAGTGTTGGGCTTCATAGCTGAGCATTCTCTGCTGGGCCCACTAGTGGATGTGAAAATGTGTACATATTCATTACGCAGGAAGACATAACATAACATCTCTGCCTCTGAAACCTAAGTGCACTTTCAAAGACAGGGCTGCAAGCAAAACAAAAACACAACCCATGATATAAAGGCTCACCAATTATAAAGCACAGGAATGCACTGGGAGTGGCTTTTTATTTGTATTTTTTGAATATATATATATTTTATTATTAGGCACAGCTCACATTAATCAACATTTTCAGTTTCCACACCAATGTAAATGTGGCAGTTAGCTAATGAGCTCATTTTCACCTGTAGTCCCTAACCAGAATGTCTTTGGACTTTGGCTTCAGTGTGTGGATTTTGGTTTCGCCACTTATGAAATGATTTGTTGAGAAACAAAACAGAATCAGCAGCACAAGCAATAATACTACTAATATTAATAATAATAATATTAATAATAATAATACCTCATTGGAGCCACTGAACAGGGGCTCTCCTGTGTGCATCTCCACCAGGATGCAGCCCAGGGACCACATGTCGATGGCCAGGTCGTAGGGCATCCCCAGCAGCACCTCCGGGGAGCGGTAGAACCGGCTCTGGATGTACTGGTAGATCTGAGGAAGGAGAGGAACGACGGATGGAGGAGAGGAGAGAGGGAGAGAGAAAGTGGGGGGGGGGGGGGGGGGGGGGGGTAGTGGTCAGATGAGAGCGGGATACGCTCAGCTGGTCTTGCTTTCGTAACCGTGTTTGTGGACAGGAGGATGCTGAGGGGACACTGTGTGCTGAAGGCTGGCCCGGGGTGTTGTTACGTCTCTAATCCACTAGGTGGCAGCAGCAGCAGCAGAAGGGTGCAGCATCCTCGTTTGGACTGCGCTCTCCAGCTCCTCTACGAAGACGTTTTTTTTTTTTTTTTTTTTTTTCTTCTTTCTTCGCCCCACTGTTTGAGAGATTCCTTCTAAGACGTGCCGTGAATGTATACTTATTTTTCTACCTGCGAGAAACCACAGCAACCCCCTACCCCCCCCCCCCCTCTGCCCCTCACCCGCCATCCATTTCTCTCCATCTTCACACAGAGGCATTTCTCTGGTGGGGCGGAAACAAAACCGGAGTCCCAGGGCTCTTCTTGCCATCCGTTTCAATTCCTCTCAGCCGCCAACCGGCACAGACCGGACACTGGGAGCAGCGCACCGCATTATGCTCCCTCTCTCCACGCCTGTGTGTACAGAGCCCAGCCCTGCTCCGGCACGGCTTTGTCTAAGCCAGACTACATCTCCCACAGTGCACTGCTCTGAGCCACTGCTAACCCTGAACCCCAAACTCCCCAGCCTACGCACTTTATTCACCTTGACTTTCCAATCATCATCACACACAAAGCACCGCCGTGACCTTCTGGGAGCCACTAACCACTCCGCCTACAAACCGTTATCATTGACCTTCCAAACTACATCTCCCAGAATCCTTTTGGCCCAAACCTCCCCCCCCCCCACCGCCCACATACACACCGGGTAACCTTGACCTTTCCGGGAAAAAAAGGCTCACCCGCTGGCCCAGCTGGCAGGAGCTGCCGAAGTCGACGATCTTGATGGCGCTGCGCTTGGGGTTGCACAGCAGGATGTTCTCGGGCTTGAGGTCGCAGTGGATGATGCTGAGCTCGGGCGTGGCCAGGAAGAGCAGCGCCGTGCAGAGCTGCTGGGCGAACTTGCGCGTCAGGTTGAGCGAGACGCCGCGGAAGTTGGTGTTGCGCAGGAGGTCGTACAGGTTGTAGGAGAGAAGCTCGAACACCAGGCACAGGTGGTTGCGGAACATGAAGTGCCTCTTCAGGTGGACTGTCGAGGAGAGAGGGGAGGGGGAGAGAGAGAGAGAGAGAGAGAGAGAGAGAGAGAGAGAGAGAGAGAGGAATAGAGGGAGAGAGAGGAATAGAGAGAGAGAGAGGGGGAGAGAGGAATAGAGGGAGAGAGAGGAAGAGAGAGAAAGAGAGAGGGAGAGAGAGGGAAAGAGAGGGAGAGAGGAATAGAGGGAGAGGAAGAGAGAGAGGGAGAGAAGAAGAGAGGAAAAGAGACAGGGAAAGGGAAGGAGAGGAGCAGGGAAGAGAGGGGAAGGCGAGGAAGAAGAGAGGGAGAGGAAGAAAGGGAGAGAAAAGAGAAGGGGTAGAGAGAGGGAGAGATAGAGAGGAAGGGAGGGAGAGAGAGAGCGGGGGGAAGAGATAGAGACGGGGGGTAAGAGATGGAGAGAGGGAGGGAGAGAGGGGAAGGGTTAAAGCGTGCACTCCACAATACCCTGACAACAAGGTCACAAGCAGGCCTCTGGGTGCTAAGCCCAAAGAACAAGGGGTTTTCAGCTGAAACGCTTTTTCCTGGGAACACCCAGTTCAGAAATTAAACCCCAGGCACGGCTAGGTCTGCTCCACCAAAGCCTAACGTTAAACCATCTGCCACATGGCACAGGAATGAAGCAGCCCCTCTTAGAACATTTCCTTCTGTTCACACCAACATCACAGCATAGACATTTAGTACTATAAATAGAACAATGATGAAAATATCATCAAGGACATGGAACTATATTAAGGATAAGGGGTATGTTCCCCATTTTGTTAAAGAACCCTGAAGAACTCTGGCACTTCTGGAACCAGTACTCTACATTTAAGGAGTAGTATTCCTGACCTCCCCAGGAGTGTGCGTACGCGCGCGTGTGTGCGTGCGTGAGAACCGCAAAAGCTCACCAATGTAGTACTTCATCTCGGTGTCGTGTTTGTTCATGAGCTCCAGCAGGCGCAGCTCGATCTGGGCCTGGTTCAGGAAGGCTTTCTTGTTCTTGATGATCTTGATGGCCACCCACTCCTGCTCGTGGTGGTCGTACGCTTTCACCACCTGTGGGCGCAAGGGTCAGGCAGGGACATCGTTCGTTCGGGCTGTGGCCATTCAACGTCGTGTCAAGACGCCCCATTGCCTTTGTTTCCTGCTAATTTGCCTCAGCTTAAATTCTGCTTCTGTCCCTCTCCAACATCCTGTTGGTAACACTGCATCGCGGCACCAAGTCACCCACTCCATCCACCCCTACCCAGCTGTGGTAACACCGCCAGTACGTTAAAGCCACAGCACGCTTCAGGTGCATCGCCTCTTCATCACCATCATCATCACCATCATCACCTGACCGTTCAAACTCCACTCCGATTGGCCACTCGCTCGCGAGCACAGGCCGCTCCCCTCACCTGCCCGAAGGAACCCTTGCCGATGAGAGAGTCGATCTCGTAGCGGTCCAGCCACTTCTCCCCGTTCTTGACGATGTAGTCGTAGTTGTCGTCGTCGTAGCCGTCGTTGTACACCTTGCGCTCCTTCTTGGTGCTGGAGTCCTCGGGCGGCACCTGCTGGGCACGCCGCTTCTTCTTCGTGTAGTACACCTGGGGAGAGGGACGGGGGGACGGAGGGGACGAGAGCTACTCTCAGCGACACCACAGCGCACCTTTACCGCCACCCGGGCGCCGGCTCTCGGCCAACACACTGATCTGAGCCAATCACTGCTGTTTTGGTGTGGGGAGCAATAACGCAGTGCTGCCAACCAACCAAGTACACACCGATCAGCTGATTACAGTCCCGCCCATGAGGGTTGGATGAGACCTCACTCTCCTGTCAACAGGACAGGCTAATGCCTGGGCTTTGCATAATCTTTGCCATAGGCTAAACTGAATCCCTCTGAATTTTGGGTTTATGAAGTCTCAGCGTGACGTCTTCAGACAGCCCCTGCTGCTCACCTGGCATTAGAAAACTCCAAGCAGAGACCCTCTAAAACTTAGAAAAACCCTCAGAACTTAAGAGCGATTCGGTTTTGGGTCAGACAAAAACCGACGCCATACAGGAACAAACCAACTTGCGGGAAAGCAACTAAAAATTTTACCCACCGTGTCCGGCGTAACCAATTAGCTTTTTAAATAAATAGATACGCTTCCTGAACTGGCCCTAAGGTCCCAGGCATGCTCGCTCACCTCATTGATGTGCTTGTAAGTCTTGATGAGATCGACGGAGAGTTTTCGGAGCGGAGCGCTGGCAGGATCTCGAAAGCTCGGGGGGATCCTCCTCTGCAGTATGGTCATATCTGACAGCACCTGGAGCGGGAGGGACGAGGGGCGAGATGCAGGTGAGGCGCAGGTGAGACGCAGGTGAGACGCAGGTGAGACGCAGGTGAGACGCAGGTGGGACGCGGAAGAGACAAACCCAAGACACAGCTCACGCTACTGACGCCATACAACCCTCTGGGCATTAGCACTGTTAGTGCTGTATTTGATATTGCAGTGCAGGGCATTAGCAGTGTTAGCGGTGTATATGATATTGCAGCGCTAAGTGTTAGCAGTGTATATGATATTGCAGTGCAGGGAGTTAGCAGTGCTAGCAGTGTATATGATATTGCAGCGCCAAATGCTAGCAGTGTTAGCAGGGTATATAATATTGCAGCGCTAAATGCTAGCGCTGTTAGTGGTGTATATGATATTGCAGTGCTGGGAGTTAGCAGTGTTAGCGGTGTATAGGATATTGCAGTGCAGGGAGTTAGCAGTATTAGCGGTGTACATAATATTGCAGGGCTGGCCGTTAGCAGTGTTAGCGGCGTATATGATATTGCAGTGCTAGCCGTTAGCAGTGTTAGCGGCGTATATGATATCGCAGTGCTGGCCGTTAGCAGTGTTAGTGGCGTATATGATATTGCAGTGCTGGCCGTTAGCAGTGTTAGCGGTGTATGGGAACCTGCAGTCCGCTGCTGAACAGAGGTCTGAGCGGAGCAGGGCGCTGGCCGTCAGCAGGGGAGGGGGGGGGGCGCTCGTGTGGTCAGTACCTGCTGCTGCTCAGCCATGGAGTGGATGTTACTGAAGGAGGGGTGGCTGTGCTGGCTCGACATGGTTGGCTCAGCGGGGGAGAAGCCCAAGGCAGCAGGCTGGCAGAGGGAGGAGGAGGGGGGCTTGCATCCTGAGCTGCTTCCACCTGCACAGGAGAGAGAGAGAACGGGAGAGAGAGGAGAGAAGAAAAGGAGAGAGGGGAGAGAAGAGAAGGAGACAAGAGAGAAGGATGAGAGGAGGGAGATAGAGATAGAGGGAGAGAGAGAAAGACAAGTAGAGCAGGAGAGGGAGAAGAGAAAGGGGGAAAACGTGAGAGAGGGAGACCGAGGGGAAGAGGGAGAGGGTGGGGGAGGGGGACAGAAAGATGGAAGGAGAGGAAGGGAACGGGGGCAAGGAAGAGAAAGCAGGAATGAGCGAGGGAGGACGAGGCAGAGAGATAAGGAGAGAAGAGAGCAGGAGGGACAGAGGAGAGAAGGTTAATGCAATGCCCATAATCACAGTCATGCACACTTAGGCATTGATAATGCTGAGGACTGCACACACTTGGTTGAGGCATAAGGCTCACGTTAAAACTGCACCCACCCATTCACGCATGAACACACACACACACAGACTACAGGTGAAGGAGTTCGGCCACAGTGAACAGACTTCCGGGTGGTGACCGTACGGAGGCCGGCCGGTCCACGCTGCAGTCTCTGAGAGTAACTGGGGTTCAGGGGTCACCGCACACAGGCAAGCGGCACCGCAGTACCCCCCCCACACACCCAAGGACCACAACTTTAACACCAGCCAGAGAATAGCCCCTTTTTACAGGCCACAGAAAACAAAACGAACAAAGAAATGTCAGCCAACTTCTGAGCGGTAAACCGCTTTTTTGTAAAAAAAAAAGTAAATAAAAAAATAAATAATCGGGAGACTCCACCTTAAACCGCAGTCACCCTCCACTAGGGGGAGTGTGGAGGGACAAGACTCAGCATATCCATGTAAAAACAACCCCCCCAAAAAATAAAAAAAGTGTGAGGCCTTACCTCCTCTGCAATAAACCTATGATGAGGTACAGCGAATCAGCGTGGCAGTTATCTTTATTGCGGCTCATTCCTCTGGCCGACACCTTCACCCGTGCCACTGTTTACCCTTGGGCAGGTTAAGGAGCCCCCGTGTATCAGACCCGTTACCCAACGCAGGGGGAGAGGAGGGGAGGGGATGCCTCCGTGCTCGCCCGCCCCAATCGTCTGTGAGCGTAAACGCAAGCGTAAAAGTCAACGCAAGTTCAAGCACTCATCTCGATGGCAGGCAGAGCTGCTGAGGGGCACGCCATTTTCTCCTCTGAGGGTGTGATGTCAGAGACGAGACGTAAACGCGGCTCTCGAGAGCCTGACGTATTCACGGCGGGCCTTCCCCCTCGAAAACTTGTCACCCTTTTCCTTTTCCATTTCCATTTTGTGCGTCTGAAACGCTCTTCCACAGGTTGGGCAGTGAAATTCACACAGTGGGGAAACGGGATGATTTTGTCGGGGAACGGCAGGAGCGAGGCGATCCAGTGCCTGTGGAACACGGCCAAGCATGCTGGGACCCATCGGCAGAGACAGACCTACGCCCTCCAGCACCTGCCTTGCTGGGACCCATCGGCAGAGACAGACCTACGCCCTCCAGCACCTGCCTTGCTGGGACCCATCGGCAGAGACAGACCTACGCCCTCCAGCACCTGCCTTGCTGGGACCCATCGGCAGAGACAGACCTACGCCCTCCAGCACCTGCCTTGCTGGGACCCATCGGCAGAGACAGACCTACGCCCTCCAGCACCTGCCTTGCTGGGACCCATCGGCAGAGACAGACCTACGCCCTCCAGCACCTGCCTTGCTGGGACCCATCGGCAGAGACTGACCTACGCCCTCCAGCACCTGCCTTGCTGGGACCCATCGGCAGAGACAGACCTACGCCCTCCAGCACCTGCCTTGCTGGGACCCATCAGCAGAGACTGACCTACGCCCTCCAGCACCTGCCTTGCTGGGACCCATCGGCAGAGACAGACCTACGCCCTCCAGCACCTGCCTTGCTGGGACCCATCAGCAGAGACAGACCTACGCCCTCCAGTACACATGGCGCGACCCAACCGTATGTGCGGAAGGCCTCCCTCTGGATTCAACTGCAACCCAGACCAGGGAACAGGAGCGGTATTGATGCCAGACTTGGGTCAAATACAGAACTGTTTTGGACTCAAATAATTTTCTACGCATTACACAGCTTGCCTGGTGTATTGGAACATATGAAATACTCTCAAAGTACAAACCCCACCATCTGGTCGTCTTGGTCAGCTCAATTGCACCAGGCAAGATCAATTGAGCTCAGAAAAGTAACCCGGTCTGATTAATCCTCCCCCGGATCCAACAGCAGCTTTACTGGTCCCAGCAGAGCTCCCATTACTCAAAAACATTAGCCTCCATCAACCAATCAGCTTCTCAAACAAACCCAGCATCATCAAACGCAACGGCCCCTGCCAACTCAACGTTTATAGTCATTCGTCAGTCTTCACAAGCTGCTCCAGAAAGCACCACAAATAGCGCGTAGGAACTTTCTAAAAGAACAGTGGGCAGCCCAACCCCACTTATTCAAACAGGGTAAAGATGGGATCACAGGATAAAAAGTGGGGGGGGGGAAATCGACCGCCTGGCAACGCACAGCGATTGGTGCGTACTGGGCCCAGTCGTCCTGCACAGTGTGGCCCTCCCCATAGAGCCCGTTTTAAACGCTGCGTCCGTAAACGCGCGTCACCCGAGCACGCGCGGGTCCCACACGCAGCGCACCGGAATAGGCCACACGCTGCATGAGGGCGGCCAGTTGCTGGAGAGATCCACAACTTCGACTTGGAAACAGTCAGCAAAAATACTTCCTCCGGGAAGGAGGAGCGATGCAAATAACAGAGAGGCAGCGGCCGAGGGGAGGGAGGGAGGGAGGGAACAAAGTGCGCGTGCGAGGGAGAGAGGGAGAGAGGGAGGAGAGAGGGAGAGAGAGGGAGAGGGGGAAAGAGAGAGAGCCAAACAGGGAGAGAGAAAGAGAGAGGGAGAGGGAGAGGGAGAGAGGGGGAGAGAGAGAGAGACAGAGAGAAGGAGAGAGTGGGAGAGGGAAATAGAGATAGAGAGGGAGGGGGGAGAGGGAGAGAGGGTGAGAGAGAGAGATGGAGAGGGGGAGAGGGAAAGAGATAGAGAGAGAGGAGGGAGAGAGAGAGGGGAGAGGGAGAGAGACCGTTTTAACAGAGCACATCACAGCTTCTCGTTTCTCGTTTCTCCCTCATCCCGTTTCTGCATCTGTCCATCACATTGTTCGTTAACAACAGATCGCCATTCCCTACATACAGGAAGACTGTTGTAGATCTTTTTCCTCTCTTATTGGTTTTACCGTTTGAAAAGAAAGGCCATTCTGCTCCAATTAAAAGAAAATTATTCCACTGAACCACCATAACCCTGTCTATTGGCTGCACAAGAGTAGAAAAACTACCAGGAATACAGGTCTGTGACATAAATTAAATAATGCAAAGCAGACTGCTTTCACCGGTGCTTTTAATATCAGACAAGTGAGGAGTAATGGGGGATAATTTATCAGTGACACATGACAAGTTGAAATAGCCAAGCGATCAATGATTGCAGTTTAAACTCATTCTTCCACAGTGCAAAACGGCATGGCTGACCGCTATCAATCTGACTGCAAAAAAACTGTTTCGACTGTACGACCACTGCTGGACTCAAATCATGGTATTCCCTTGGATTTCTATTTTTTTTTTAAACCACTTAATACAGGGAGCCACATGATGGGGGGGGGGGGGAAGCGATGGGAAATCAAGCCAGCAACAACTTCCAACTTATTTATTTGATTCAAGGCATTTAATCCAGCGCATTACAGTTTGGTGGTTTGAGCCCGAGATCAATGCACGAACACACGATTCGCAAGATGCTCAAGAAGAATGCAGCTCCTTAACCTTAATACAGGCAGGCAACTGCAGCACTCCTGGTCCCAGCCAGGCTTACACACATTAAAAAACATCTTGGATAATGGATGGATAAGAACAGATGAGGAGGGGGGAAAAGGGTGAATAAAAGAAGAAGTGAAGACGAGAACACACCCAGAGCAGAGTGTGACTTTAATGAGGCTCGCGCCCTGCTCTCGTCTGACAGGGAAACGGGAACGCAGGGAGATCTGCAGAGACCTGTATAAATGTCACACTGCGCCTTTAAATTCTCAGCCGAACACATTGAGAACTTCCTGAGTGTGACATCCCCCTTCCTCTCCCTTGATTGGCGGAGCCCCCCTCCCTCTCTGCCTCCCCATTGGCTGCCGGTATCCAAGGGCTGGACGGCGAGGTCTCTATAAATAAACCTGGTAGCTTGTGCTGTATCAGCAACCCTTCCCACAATGCCGCTCTCACCCTCCCTCTCCCTGTTACCTCTCTCTCTCTCTCTCTCTCTCCTCTCTTCTCTCTCTCTCTCTCACTCTTTTTCTCCCCACTTTCCTCACGCACCAATCTGGCCAAAGCACTTACACAAATGTTCTGTCTAAGAGGAAATGGGGTGGGATGATATTAATAAAACATAACAGGTAAGGGTAAGTAAGTCTTATCTATAGATACACAGGTGCAGGATTTCACTTATGTAAGTGGTCAAATTGAAGGGGGGAGGCGGTGTAATGTATCAAACTTCATCTGAATTAAACATTTTCAGCAATTAACTGCATGCGGGCCGCAAAGTCCACTCCCCCCCCCCCCCCCCCTTCCCTTTGGCTACTCACAGCTGACCAAATACAGCTGCCAGCTGCCAATCAGGGTGTCACCATGGCAACAGACCAGCCTACTCCCTGTTTCTAAGGAAAGGGATGGGAGGGTTTTTGGGGGTGGGGGGGGGGGGGTATGTGAGCGTGTGTAATGCCAACAGCTGAATACCCCCAACCCCCCGCACCACCTCGGCCCTCCCCACCCCCCGGCCTTGTCGACCCCGCTCTTATTTCCTGTTAGGGTAATGGGAGCAGAAGAGCCACCGAGCCTAAAGTTGGACACACGGAGAGAAGGGGAGAGAGGGAGAGCAAGAGCAACACGGAGAACCCAACAGACAGAAAGGAAGGAAGACGGAAACGCAGATCGAAAAATGAAAAGACAGGGAGAATGGAAAAGAGGGCAGGACAGAAGCAGAGAGAGAGAGAGAGAAAGAGAGAGAGAGAGAGAGAGAGAGAGAGAGAGAGACAGACAGAGAATGAATGTTCTTGGCTTGGGTTTTTCACACTTCACAGTCTGCCTGGCCTCCCACTCATTGACAGGACACGCCACTTCCCACCAACTGAAACACTGAAACACTGACACACAGACACACAGACACACAGACACACAGACGGCCGCTAGCAGCACTGACACACTACCACGCGCTACAGACCGGGTCTCAAACGCTGACATACATGCCACAGACCGAATGCCACGCACTGTCACACACAACAGACCAGGTTCCAAACACTGACACACATGCGTGCGCGCAACAGACCAGGTCTCAAACGCTGACACAAACGCTACAGACCCCAGCGGGTTCTCAAACACCGACGCCCTGCCGTGCGAAACAGCGGATTTCTGCACGCACGGGCCTCAGAGGAGCAGCGGGAGAGGACATGAGGCCGCGGCTCTGCCAGGACCGAAGGCCTCGCCCTCCCCGTGATGAGTGTATCAGGCCCATAACAATCTGGAGTCCGGGGGACGATTTTAATGTGTGTGAACCAGAGAGAAAGGGGGAGGGGAGAGATAGAGAGAGAGAGAGAGAGAGAGATGGAGGGCGAGAGACAGAGGGGGGGAGAGAGAGAGAGAGAGAGATGGAGAAAGAGAGGTGGGAGAGAGCGAGAATGGTGGATGTGGCACAATGACTCGACATGTAGCATGAGCTCAGTGCTCCTGACACCCTGGACCAGGGCAGGTCAAGGGAGGCCGGTATCCCCCCCTCCCCCCCCAAGCTCCAAGGCCGCTGCGCTGAGAGACAGGCGCAGCTGGGACCCCCCCCCCTCCCCGCCCCATGCGCTCTGTGACACTGCGCTTTTTCACCGCCATACAGCGCCCCTGTGAGGGACACGTTCCGGTGCCCTTCCTCTCAGGTACACCTCAACCCCTCTGACCTGTGACCTGTGACCGTGGCTTCTGACTCCGCCCACAATGCCGCCTTTCATTTGCGCCAATCAGAGGGCAGCGTTTTACGCAGACGATGCAAGCTGACAATCGGACAGCCCGCTACACTCCCCACCTCACAGAAATAAACGGACAAAGGACAGCGACCAGACAATGGCATTCTGCCCCACAACCGAGGGGCAGTGGGGAGAGAGGGGCAGTGGGGAGAGAGGAGCAGTGGAGGGAGAGGGGCAGAGGGGAGAGAGCGGCAGTGGAGGGAGAGGGGCAGAGGGGAGAGAGCGGCAGTGGGGAGAGAGGGGCAGAGGGGAGAGAGCGGCAGTGGGGAGAGAGGAGCAGTGGAGGGAGAGGGGCAGAGGGGAGAGAGGGGCAGAGGGGAGAGAGCGGCAGTGGGGAGAGAGGGGCAGAGGGGAGAGAGCGGCAGTGGGGAGAGAGGGTGGCCTGTAGCGTAGTGGTTAAGGTAAATGACTGGGACACACAAGGTCGGTGGTTCGATCCCCGGTGTAGCCACAATAAGATCCGCACAGCCGTTGGGCCCTTGAGCAAGGCCCTTAACCCTGCACTGCTCCAGGGGAGGATTGTCTCCTGCTAATCAACTGTATGTCGCTCTGGATAAGAGCATCTGCCAAATGCCACTAATGTAATGTAAAGAAGGGCAGTGGAGGGAGAGGGGCAGAGGGGAGAGAGCGGCAGTGGGGAGAGAGGGGCAGTGGGCTGCTTTCGACAGGCCAGCTTGGGCCACGCCCCCACCCCGAGCACAGGCGGCGTTAAACTTCCGCGTGTCATCAGCCCGCGAGCCACCGCCGGCGGAATCCTTTACTCATTTCAGCGGCTGCCTTTTGCTCCCTTTCTTCTGGGCCACCCACACACACTGGCGGAGTCTCACTGCGGGAGGAGGGGGGAGGCCTCCAAACGGGCCCCAGCTTCCGCCTCAAAGGCTGAGTCAGACAGGGGGGAGGAGGAGGAGGAGGAGGAGGAGGACGCAAGGCAAGGACGAAGAGTACTTCACGAGGGCCTGGCACGACTCGCGTTCGCGCCCGCCGTCGCCCGCCGTCCGCCGCTCGCTCAGACGGCTCCCCGGTGGCGGTGGCGGTGTGTGTGTGTGTGTGTGTGTGTGTGTGTGTGTGTGTGTGTGTGTGCGTGCGTGCGTGCGTGCGTGCGTGCGTGCGTGCGTGCGTGCGTGCGTGCGTGCGTGCGTGCGTGCGTGCGTGCGTGTGTGTGTGCGCTTAATGCGGTGGTCTGGCCCTGAACCAGCCCCCCACACACGACAGGGGCACGCTCACACATGGACCCAAAAATCTGAGTCACTCTTCTCCCACCTGCGAATTCCTGAAATTCTGTATCAAATGGTGAATGGTGGGTCGATGTATAAACTTCTCATTCAAAAGGTGGTTCCCACTACCGGGCCTGTCGGCTAGGATTACCAGGAAGAGCGAGACTCTTTGGGACAGAGGGAGGGGCTCTTCGGGGCGGGGACTCTTTGGGACCGTACGGCCAAAAGAGCTGGGTTCAAGGCAGACACTTGGAGCACTTTTCCTGTAGGATTAATAGGCATCTGTGGGAGCTGGCTCCAAATGTTACACCTTTGACAGAGGGCGATGAGATGCAAGGGCAAACTGTACCCTGTGTGCTTTAATTCCGGTTTCGTCCCGTACTTGTGACTGTGAACGTGAAAGCCTGGCAGGTGAGAATTATGTGCATCTTTGCGTTAAAACTTCGAAGGAGCGGGGGGGGGGGGGAAAAAGCGAAAAAGGAAAGAGAGGAGCGGCAGTCAAAAGCCGAACCCGTGCCAAGCTTTCGCATACCGGGACGTATAGTTCTCTGGCTTCATCTGACCTCTCCACGATAGGGAATGCAACTCCACTGGGTGCATCGTGAGTACCTCCCCCCACCACCAATCCGTTCTGTTCTTCCCTCTCTCTCTGCGTCCGTCTCTCCCTCCCTCTCTCCGTGAGTCCGTCCGTCCGCCCCGTACTGAACTTTAGACAGTCACCCACTTGAAGCTGAGTCAGACTCCACGCTATTAATAAAAGCCATCTGGGTCAGGGTCTCGCCCAGCACTGGGGCCCATAAATCCACACCCTGCGCAGGAGATCCAGAGTAAAAACCACTCAGATCTCCAGAAAATGGAGCCAGATAACTGCCGAGGGGAAGCCCCTGCCTGGCAAAACACCACGTGCACACACACACACACACACACACGCACACACACACACACGCACGCACACACACACACACGCACACACACACACACGCACACACACACACACGCACACACACACACACGCACACACACACACACACACACGTACACACACGTACACACACGTACACACGTACACACACGTACACGCACACAGAGACAGACAGACAGACATGCACACAGACAGACAGACACGCACACAGACAGACACGCACACACAGACACAGACACCGGCACCGGCACACGCACAGACAGACACGCACGCCCTGAGACGCACGCACGCACGCACACAGGCACACACGCACACAGAGAGACAGACAGACAGACACACAAGTCACAAATAACAAGTCACAACATCCTTGGCTCTATGCTTCTTTCAGGAGTTCCTGATGGTTGTGTTCCCCATGTTTCTGTACATTTTTCTTTTCTTTTTTGTCAACTCTTGGAACCACCGAGGCTGAGCCTTGCACAAGAACCCTGCAGGTCTAGGGTCTGAACCAGGGGCACTAACAGTAAATGGCTCACAGCCTTCATCAGCTCAAGGGCAATTGTGAAAAGATGATATTGGCCTCCATGTCAGAGGTCCCCCCCCACCACCTCAGAAACCCTCTGGCTCTTTCCGTTTTGTAGGGAGAGAAATACTTCTTTGCCAACTCGAAGGATAGGGCTCCCTAGGAACAATGTTCTTCGCGGCACAACCCATGACAAAAAGGCAGTTGGTGGAGTGTACCGGCAGTTCTTTGAACTACAGTACCCATGAGCCCTTGGTGGAGTAGCCTCACCAATACGCACTGAGTACCTCGGTTGTCCTGTGTTAAGAGCCCACAGGTGGCATGAATGACATGTCACAGACGTGTAGCCATAACCCGGACTGTACTTTCCGTGCGTATGAAAGAGGGAGAGAGGGAGAGAGAGAGAGAGAGAGAGACACAGAGAGAGAGGGAGAGAGAGAGAGAGAGCAGTTTTGAATGTTTAATGGTCTTTCCGTGATGGAACAGCCCGTGTCAGAGGGGATACCGTGAGCAGAAGCAGCAGGGGAGAGGAGCGGGGTAGGTGGGGTGCAGGTTTGTTTGTCTGCCGGGAGATACGCGACATCCAGGGCCGGACTGGCTCTCGGTCACGCAGGTGGCACGAGGGCTCTGCACAATAACATGTTTTTGCTTGAGCTTGCGTCACCGGCAGGGGAGGGAGGAGGAGGAGGAGGAGCAGGAGGAGGAGGAGGAACGGGGCGGGGGAACGAACAGTCTTTCTGAGTGTGAAGTCTGACACTACACCCCTCCCCCCTGTCTGTCAACTCCCACGACATCTGGTCATCATGCCCCCCCCCCCCCAACACAACACACGCACGCGCTCACGTACATTACATTTGCGACTTTAATGACGAGTAAAAACATCGCTTAGTTCAACTTAAGAGAAAGTCATACGAAGGGGGCATTTAAACTGAAGACCAGAACGGTACCGCGACATGGGTGGCTCCCACTGGCCCTAGCTATTACTGAGCGTTTATCTCCCAAGTGATTCTTACTTCAGCCTCAATTACATTCCTCAGGACTCCCACAACACGCAAAGAGAGAGAGAGAGGGGGGCCGCTTACACACCCCTCTACACGCGAAAAATTCTAAAAACCAACGCAAGTGAAGCCATCCCGCTGAACATTTCAGCTGACAAACTTCTTTATCACACACCATGTTCTTGGCCATCCCCAAATTTCAAGAGCTGTACAAACCGGGGAACTCTGACCAATGATGACTTGTCACTGAAGGAGAAAGCTAGAATTCATCTTATTTATTTATTTCTTACATATGCACCAAAGTTTCTTCCCAAGCAGGAAACTGCAAAAAATCGAACAAGTGTTAAAAAAATTAAAAAAAGAGGGCGTAGCCCGTACACAAAACATTCCCTCAGATGCGCGAGACAACGCAAGCACGGCGGGTGACAAACAGCCGCTCTACCTTTAGACCGCGGTCCCGTGCACGCTCCGCTAATCAGGAACCACAGCGCCGCTTAAGGGGGTGTGCGGGGGAGGGCAAAGGTCGGGGCGTGCTGTATTGGGGGGGGGGGGGGGGAGAGGCCGTTTGTGAGAATTTATTTTCCCCGCACAGACAAGAGACACACCCTCTCCATCTCAGGGGAGGAGGAGGAGGGCTCTTCTTTGGCCGTTCACTCCCGCTAAGTTACACTCACGGACGCCACGTGCACTGTGCCGAGCGGCCGGTCTACCCGGTTACAGTTTATTTTCCACCGCCAGTGCACTGAAAGCAACATGATGATGATGATGATGATGATGATGATGGCGAGACGGCCAAGGCAGGGCCTGCGCGTATTGCCTTTCAGTTATATCCATCAGACCATTACTCACGAGCCTAAAAGTCAGGACTTGTGTATACATAGAAGTGGTGGGCCAACGATGCCGAAACGCAAATAGACAGCGGCAAAGTCAGGTGGATACACGGGTATAAATAACGGCACGGATAAA
Source organism: Conger conger (assembly GCF_963514075.1). Classification (NCBI taxonomy): domain Eukaryota; kingdom Metazoa; phylum Chordata; class Actinopteri; order Anguilliformes; family Congridae; genus Conger; species Conger conger. The sequence continues at coordinate 84,261,655 of NC_083760.1, read as the reverse complement.
TACGCTCAATTAGGAGGAACGGCTGATGAGTTACACCTAAACGACCCTCCCACCGTGCACAGCCGCGCACGCGCGCACACACACACACGCGCACACACGCACACACACTTTCCCGCTTTCGTAGAAAGAGAACAGCGAGGACGGCATCGAATTACGGTTGACAATTACGGCCCGGGCTTTGATTTACAATTGCGCCGCTAAATTGCCATTACTCGGAAGTGATAATGGAGGCATTAAAAAGTTATGCACACTCCGCTATAAACATGAATGTTTCAAGTGTCACCATCTTCCATCAGCGCCATCCCGCTGCTAGACCGTAACATTAAGGGCTGGCCATGACGTTGAGCTTTTCTGCATTGCTGAGCCGTGCCTAAGCTCACGTCTTTGCCAGTTTCTGTCATCGAGGGGGGGAAGGGGACCGCCCTTGGCCCTGTAAAAACGCCTCTGGATATGCCTCATTGTAGGCTCTTAACCGATCAGGCCCCAGATCAAACAGGCTCTACCAGCAGTCCTAGTTAGTCACATTTGTCAGCTGTGGAATTAGCGGGTGGCTATGAGGCTGATGCACTGTTCTGAGCAGACCATGCATTCAGTCAGCCAAGCGGGAGGTTTATTTTCTGCCCCCCCACCCCCCCAAGGGAAACCTCCTTCTGAGACTGGAATCAGGCAAGTTACATGACACAGAGCTGCAGTCTGGTCAAGACACTAACGCAATCCAATTGAGACGTTAGAAAGACATGTCTGCATTTTAACCCGACACCACGGCAGTGGCAAGGAGAACTGAAGGAATCCAACAAGAGTCCTGTATTAAAAACGTCTCCCAGGGAACTCATGGGAACTTTCATCGTTATTGTTCAGGTGCCTGCTTCAGGAAGGGCGTGAAATGGTTTTGTCCGAGGCTGCCATGGGAAAGCTTAAAGCTTGGGAAATACTGTCAAGGACAAGCTCAAGGTCAACAGAGAAGTGCCACCTTCTACATGGACATGCACTTGAAGTTCCACCCAACTTTTGGGAGGATGAAGTTCTTCCACTCTTACAATAAAGATCCTTTCTTACAAAAAATGTCAGCATTTGGAATTCCCACATTTCAGTTTTTTCTACCGCTAGGTGAGAGACATATCTGTTTGTAAAGGGTCAGATTAAGCAAATGCGACTCAATTGCCTTAAGTTGCTAAATGATTACAAAATGCCCGATTCTTTTAAAACCTTCCCCTGAACTGCGCCTGAGCAAACCCAGGCTTGCAGTCTGCGGCAGCGCGTTATGAATTTGTCCCTTCTCACGCTGGGGCTCCTCTCTCTCTCTCTCTCTCTCCCTCCGTACCAACTCGCACACTTCCGTCCATTGAATACTCCTGGCTGCACATCCACAAGCTGCTTCCTGAGGCACAGTGAATTGAAACGCACTCAGTTCAACGCGCGGCTGCAAACGCAAACGAGTCTCATTACCACAACAAACTGGAGCCGCGCATTCCTCTTTCAGCCACGGGTTTTTGGCTGAAAGGTTAAAACAGTTGGTTCCACAGAATACCAATTGGGCCGAGCCAAAGAATATGACCCTTGGTTATGGCGACAAGTCAAAATGAGATGCGTGTCCACTCCGCCATCTTGTGCGGCAGGTCACCTAAACTGGAGGTGAGCCAAAGCCATTTCCACCGTCAACTGGCTTTGTCTGTCAGCATGACCGCATGACATCAGTTTGACAGGTCAGTTAGCCAAAAGGGAGTTAAGTGCTTAGCTAAAACTCCTAACGATTCAACCCCTATCCTTGGCATAGTCCCGTCCACATTTTAATGGTGTCACGTTGTAAAAAAACATTTGAGCTCTCATCAGATATGCAAATCATCAACACAGTTCACCTCAAACTTTGTGGCGCTGTCTCTGCATAAACAGGAAGGAAGATTCTACGAACGCAGCCTAGCGAGATGCGGTTTAAAATTGGAGAGTAAGTTCCAGCTTACTTGCAAGTAAACACGCTGCATAGGTGCGCAAGTTGGACTGGGAAGACGTTCTGCGGTTTGCAGTCGCAGCAGCCCCGGCAACCGATTCAGCATTCCCATCGGTTGAAACAAACAGCGGCACAAGGGCGAGCATTAGGGCAGCACCCAAGAAGCCTGAGGCAGGTCAGTGGAAACTGGGCCAGTGACAGTCGCTTCCTGACCCAACTGGAACATCCACCACAAGCAGAAGCTAGGAGGTCAGGCGTGCCCCTCTGTCACAGGCTTTCATTCCTGCACCTAGATGCAAAAGGTGCAAACGCATCGCTTTAGGGTACCTTCAATCGACTGCAGGATGTCAATGTGGAACGAAAGATCGGAATCACTACTACACAGCTCAGCTGTGTGAAGTAACAATTGACAAAGGCTTGTTGTGTTTAAATCTAAATGGGGGCATCATTGCCATCAAAAAAATAAAAAATTAATTAATTAAAAAAAACCTCTCGGGGCAAGAGAAAGTGGTCAGAAGGATTCGGTATCCAATCCGAGAGCAATAACAGGAATCAGGTCAGTCAAAGCACTCCGATCTGTAACCTCCCGTTACATACTTGCAACAGCACCTCGCCAATTGGCAACAAGTGAAATTTCGTCAAAACCGTATCGTGAGAATTACCACTCTCACAGTAGCTGAGGTGTAGCCACGGCTGCCGCTAGCATGGCTAACAACGAGCGCTTTCCGCTCCCATCGTACCCCTTGGATCGGGAAGTGAAAACCGTGCGCATTCGCGGAAGCGGGTCACCAATCGCAGCTCCGCGAACGAGGCAAACGCCCCGTCGACTTGGCGCTAATCGGATTGGTGATTGCGAGCGCACGTCACGTCGCCACGTGACAACGGCTTTGGCGCGCCTCGCTTAAGTCCATCGCGACATGGGCCAGGACCACCGCTGCACGGACAAGACGGGGGTAAGCTAAAAACCCCGGGAAATTATTTTAACACTTCTTAAGCCAGCCTTAGAGGTGACAAGCTCAGGCATCCTTTTGGACGTTGCCCAAAGGCTACCGAAAGCTCTCCGCGTGGGACACGTCGCCCTGTGGAAGGGAGCGTAATCCTCCGATCCACCGAAAGCATGGCTAGGTCTTCCCACCCCCCCCCATTCTCGCCTTTCTCTCATCCACTCTGCATTACGTCATCACTGTAATGGTCCACTTTTTCTTTTTTCTTTTTTTTTTTTTACAACTCCGATACCACGCGCTTTTGTTGTTGTACGTGGGTTTTTCAAGATGATGAGCACCATAGCGTAGTCATGGACACAGATCGGAGTCACTCGTGAACCAACCACCAACGAGAGCACCCAGGGTGCTGCAGCTTTGAGACAGACTTCCGAAAGACAAAAACATGGACTTGCCCTCGCAAAGAGACGTGAGAATGACCGTTCAAAACCAACAAATTTCTCGTCGACGTGAAACTGAAAGGCTATTCCGGCCCTGTTAGATCCATGAGCTTGATGAATACGGAAATTTGGAGAATCATTTCTCTCATCTCATTCGGTGATGAGACACATCCATTAGTGAACCACTTCAATTTTCAAAGTTAAAAAGGAACCACTAAAAAGCACGCATTTTTGCAACAGGCTAACAAGACCTACCAAATAAAGCTGTAGTCTCTTAAATTCTCCTGGAGTTAAGGTCTCAAATTAGGACAGTGTGGGGTGAGAGGTTTTAATTCCACCGACCTCCCCCGAGGTTCAAGAGAGACCTCCACATATATCAGTGCTGGAACCAGATCCTTATCCAATATACTACGCTCTAAAAGAGGCTGAGCATGCACCTCAAAACAAGAAAGTTCCAGATTGCAGGGTGAGACCTTGCATTAAATCAGCCTATAACTCAGTACGTGCATTTTGAAAGAAATTATACTAACTTTTCGATGGCTTCCGGAGCAGGTGTGACTGGGGCAGATAGCGGCTCTGATCTGGGTTGCCAATCCAGGATTCGGTCGGTAAGTTCGCAACCATTCTGTTAGAAGGCTGCTGCTTCTCCTCTGAAGTGATCACCATCGGAAACTCTTGTGTGTTGGGTCGTGGTATCCCCAAAAAAAAATTGTGTCAATTAAAGGTTACCGGTTGCGGTACCCAAATTTTACTTTGGAAAAAATAGGGTATGCATCAAGTAATGATAATCCTTGACTGAAATCTTCATTAACTCGGCGATCCAGCAACATACATCCAACAATGAATCAACTCAAGTCGAGACTGGAAAGGCAAATATACATATAGTTTTGATTTGGGTTCCCCGCACAAAAATATTTCTTGATAAGTGAGACAATCCTGAAGCAAGAGAGACAGAAGGAACTGATAAAAGAAAAAGGCACCATATAAACTTGTTTCCAAAAAAGGTCCACTTCTGTCCTTGGTTTTCCCTTTATTACTATTTAACTATCTCTAAGGCAATGAATTGGATATCAGGCAACGATGCTTAATTCAGACGTAAAAATATAATATACTTATTTAATATATTTGTTATATATTTATATATATATACTTCTGTAAGATATAGGATTTTTGTGTATATATGGATGAAATTATTTGGTTACTTGAGTTTACTCCTAAAGCACGACTGTTTTCATGGTTCATGCATTGTCCCGTGACGACTAAAAAGTTCGTTCCACTAACAAAAAAAGGAAAAGAGGAAAAAAAAAAAAGTCAACTTCCAGTTAAGTCATAGACGAGGGAGGAGAGCTTGCTGACCGAGAGAAAGAACCCCCTTCTTGGTTGTACAGTCCGGACAATTCAGCAGCTGACACGGGAAACGGAGCTAAACCTGGAAGTGTTGGTGGGCTGGGAGGAGGGTCTCAATTTCAGGCTAACACCATTTACCCCATCACTCCCCCTAAAAATAGCAATAGCGGCGCTTAGATTCCGTCTAGGTATCCTAAGGGAAACAAATCTGTCAAAAACCAAACTGAGAGTAGCAACTAACGACAGCGCCTATTCTTCCCTGCCTTTTTTTCAGTTTCGCCTCAATCCTTGAATTCAGAGGAACGATCCGGGGAAAGAGAGAAAAGTTTAAATCTACCTCTTAAACAAGCGTTTTCTTATCAACCCTGTCTGCCATACACGTACACATGAAAAATACACGATCACGAACTCCACTTTTTTTCCGGAACTAGCTCAGGTCCGCAGATCTCCACTATAGTGACCTTACACTTTGACAGGTCGTAGGAGGGGGGGGGATCAAAACACGGCGACTAGGTAAATATTGACTATTGTGATAAATATTTTCGTGCGCAGGGGAGAGGAATCCTACACGTGCACACAAAACGCAATATGCAAAGTGCTGTAGTGCGACTGTAATCCCAGGCACCCAAGTAACTGCTTGTATTTCTCCAAAGTTAAGGGGTAGCAACCCACGAAAAGCGAAAATCTAAACGTTAATGCACCTGCGGTCGAGTAAGCTTAAAAGAGATAGCCTCCCATTTTTGTTTTGCATTATGATGTGCCTTTAAAACGCAGCTACAAACTGTACGCCCCTTTCAACTCAGTTTGGTCTAAGCTATTTGCTTTAGCTAGCTGAGCTAGCCATGCGTTGCATTTGGGTAATATTTACAAAAAAGATCCACACGTCTGAAAACAGATATTCCACATTATGCTTTCCTTATTTTGGTCGGTTTCGCTTCAGCTTCAAAAAGATAGGACCTCATTCCTTCTGGTTGTATTCCCCGTCACCGTCTCATATGCATATACTGTTGCTAGCTATTGCTCACAAAAAGGCCGCTATTGCACGTCTTCCTGAAAACTCGGTGATCCCCGCAGAAACGAGACAACTCCGGATCAAAACTCCCAAATTCCTCGGTTCAGAATAAAGAAAGGCTAGCGACGTTCAGTCCTGTGGCTTCCATTCCGCACAGCCTCCGCAGGCTATTCTCTGCCAGCCGGTGTTGAGATAGCTTCCGTCTGGGGCTCCGTCAACTGCCCTCCGCCGCTTGTCCTTTTCACTTCGCACTCTGTGCGCTCGTTGCCCTCAAATCCCTTTCTCTCGCAGGATTTTTCTCCACCGAGTCTTTCCCACTCGAGCAGCTTTACATCATATTCGCCGCTTTCCCTGAATTCGCTCCCTGTTAGCTGTTCTCTCTGGCCGGCTCTGGATCCACACCCTGCGATGGGGAATGTTCCAAGAGCAATCCTAGCGCGGGGGGGAACCGGAGACATGGACTCCGGAGAGGAGGGAGCTTAGTTGACGCAGCTCTCGCGCATAAATGTTTAAACGCTTTAACTGGCGGGCTATCTGGTGTGCCGTTGAACGGCACCGAACAGTTGATCAGTTTGGTTCGCTTATTTGCAGTAATGTACGTCTGCTGGTGATGTTTAGAGAACTAAAAAAAACATTTAATTCAAACCTGACACACGAAGCAACCCCCGTTCCGGAGTAGTTGAACCACCAAAGCGCTCCTCTCCATTTATAGTAACCCGGCAGATATATATACTGTATATATATAGACAGAGAACTACGCTGAAGGCGCAACCCCGAGTGCGTGTGCCCATACAAGCATTCGCGACAAGACCCCAACCCCCCCCCCCCCTCTTTCAGTCCCCAAACACACAGGCACCCCCGTACATTGATTCTTCAAAAGGTGTAGCAACGGGTCCGCTCTGGTATCAGGCACAGGCGATGTAATAACAACCGGAAAAAATAGCCACCAAATAGGACAAATTAAGAATCCTTAGTGACAGTTTGTCTGTTTACTGCATGCGTACTAACAGTTCAGATGACAAATAAGTTGCAATACATTCGCAGGGGTGCCTACTCATAACTTGGCCATTAGGCTAATCTCAAACACCTAAACAACAGGTCAGCATCAAACACGGCCTTAAAGCAATAGCTGCTTACTTAAATACATGTGGACAAAACATCAAATCTTCCCATACAATTACTAAAAGCTATGGGCTATCACAAACGCTTTAGTTGCTGAACTAGTTATAGGGAAATGAGAGGGCGAGTGTTCACTCAAAAACTTTTAGAGGGTACATCACACTGACGGCAGAGTGAGGTTTTTCTCTCATAAGTGCCTTCGCTTGTGTAAGCCTCCCTTGGCAGCATATGCCCTTTAAAATAATATTAACTTTTCTGTGCTAAAGCGCGCGCACAGACAAACCCTCCTTTCCTCTTTGCTGTCCTCCGCTACAACCCTCCCCTCCCTGACGCGCGTTCCTCGATTAAGAACACCACCCACCCCCTGTTTGCGCGTTCTCAGACTGTTGCTATCCGACGCCACGGCAGCTTCCGCGGGATTGGTCAGACAAGGTCGCGTCGGCAGCTTGGATTGGAGTGGTGAAGCGAGTGGGCGGAGACGGGAGAGAGGCGGTTGCCCTGTCCCCCTCTCTCTCCGCTGTCTCTAAACGACACGCAGAGGCAGAATGACGTGCCCGCGCAAATGGTAAAGACTTCAGGTAGATAGGATAGCTAAAGCGGGGGGGGGGGGGGAGAGGGGGGCCGGCAAACAACCAAAGCAAAGTAATCGCAACGCATATGTGGTGTGGGTACAGTCATAACCGCAAAAATGGACGAGGAGCAAAATTATTATTTTTTAAATCGTGCTACAACTGAGCGCAGAACCTACACCGATCTTTAAATGATAATTCCGCGCACTTTCAATACAAACTTCAAAAACACAACAATTCAGACTCTCAGAATCTCAATGAAATGCAAGTCAAAGCATGATGTGCAATTCATATGTGCCTATGTGTGCGTTTCAGCTAAAGAAGCCCCTTAAGATGAGGACAAAGGTCACTCCTTGTCATTAGTTCACGACTGTGCGCACAAAACAATACTGATTAGCCTATGCCCAAGCAACCCACTGATAAACCAAGTGGAGTTAAAATGCACAAACTTTCATGACAACAACATACACATGAAGTCAATGGCCATTGTCTTTAGGCTATACAGTGTAAAGAGGGTTATGACAGAGTCCCTATTATGTGTGATTTGAACACAGCTGGGGGAAGGGGACTCAAGGCATAAAAAAAAATATATATATATATATAAAAATTATAACACAAGTTGGATCTCACACGATCTTACCCAAACCATTTATTCGTTTTATACAGTACTTACACATGAATTTGGCTTATTTGGACACAATTTGGAAAACCGGGTCACCTGAATTACAACGTAAAATGTTTGCCTTGTTTAAATAACATTTTAAAATACGCAAATCGCCATTAAACCGTTAAACAAATTTTTTTACAAATGAATGACATAACTGGCTTCATTGAAAATCTTTATCACAATTCTAGATATCTATAAGACATTTTTTTTATTCTTCTTTATGTGTGAGGGGAATAGATTTCAGAAGAAATGGGGCCATGTTTAAAAATCTCGCTAGGAGTCATTAAAGTACAGTAAAAAGCAAGGACAACTGCCCATTTACCGTTATCAATGCAAATCCAAAGATTTTTATGTATATATATTTTAAACCTACTACGTAACTATTCAAACACGCTGATTGTCATTTCGCTTCCAACTACTTTTAAACAGTGTTGCGATGGGAAACAATTGTACACGCGTAAGCAGTACGTTTCCTGTAAGATGACACAGGGATTGGCCTCATACATGGGAGGGGGGGTTGGGGGGGAGCAGAGAGTGAAGTAATGCTATAACAATCTCACGCTAGTCCTTTGGAACGTCTGAAAATAATTCTCTCTGACACACGTGGAACCGCTACAGCAACCACTGTTCTCCGATTTGAGGATCCCAACGCCATCAATATAGTTCATTCCTCTCCCTGTTCTGCCCTTAAACTGTAGCAACTGAAGAGATTTGATGGGGGGGGGGGGGGTTATGTGCATGCTTCCACTGTGTTCAGGTTATGTGCATGTTTCCAACGAAGAAGAAAAAAATCGATCATTTACTTTATTGCTGACAGAATTACTGTCGTCATGCATCTGGGCAGTACAGTATCTCTCACCTCCCGATTTGCCCAAAAACTTGTGTAATAGCATTACTTTGTGCATACTGAACTGTGCTCCCATCCCCTCCCGTTCGTCTTTCTCTTTTGTCGAGGGAAACTGCTCATTGAAGATACAGCACTGAGGTAAACGCATATCAACTGCGTATTGTGGGTCAAAGGGCTTGCATATTGAGGCACGAAGTGAGACCACGGGGGTGTGGACACACCCAGAACAACCCTGTATGGTTTACACGTATGGGCGGGGGGGGGGTTATATAAAAAAAGATTCAAATGCTACTTCATGCTTTAAATCGCCAAAATAATAATAATCATATGTATATAAATAAATACAGAAAATATACGGAATATAACTCGAATGGTTCTGTATTGTCCAATATGTATTGCTACAAGTATCGCAGTGAAAAAAAATCCGAGGCATCTCCGGAAGAAGTCCGTGCAGCTGATGAGAGCACAAGACTCTCTCGACATCACAATTTACCCTGCTTTCGAGTGAACGGGGTACAGGATGTGAAGGGTTTTCAAACATGACATACAATCCGCACAGGTCCCATTTATAACCGAGAATGTTGGTCATATGCTAACCGTGCACCAGTTCATCGAAGTTAACTGGCTAGCAACTTGGTGTATTTTTTACCCTCTCCCTTCGTACGCAAAAGCGCACGCGCACCCTTTCAATCTAAAGGCAAGATGTGACTTAACAAGTGGCTACAATGATAACAAACATCGGATATGAACCCAATATTAAAAATAAAAAAAAACTTCGTTTAGAAGTCAGCAAACTAGTTCGCTACAGTTGTTTCTATCCGTCGGAAACATGGTGAACACTCGCTCCTGCCGTGACAGCTTCCACTGCCTTCGTCTGTCATTAACCGATATGGATTTTATACGTAGAAATGTACAGATAAATGTGTACGTGTATGTGAGCTGGTTCTCGGGAGGGAATGTGACTCGGTTCCAATAAATCACGTTTGCAAAGCTCCCAGACACCCGAGATTAAAAACGCAAGGCGAAGATTCCGGGACTCACGTGCCTTGCAGCAAAATTCCACCCGGCAACTACACACTGTACCATGGCAACAAGCCCGCCATTGGTCCTGGCTACGTTTTGAAATGACCAATGGGAGGGCCGGCAGCGGGTGATGCGTGTTGCTAGGTAAACATGATGCAGTGGGAAGATACGGTAGTCGAACTCCACTGAAAAAGCCAGCAAGCACAAGAGGAACGAAGGGGTAACACAGCGGCGAATTACAATTACTCTGCGGGGAGGTTGCTGGGGTTGTGTTTCAGTTCTCTCATACAGCTGGGGGAGTTTAAAACGTTTATACAGCGTATACTTTTTACACGATTCCTCCATATACCCCCTTCGTTATTCATTAAAAAACAAAAGTCACTGCTAACAATCCTAGCTACTGTTGCAAGCTGAGAGGATACACAAAACGTCGCTCTGCTATATTTCCAACTGCCTTATCTACAGGCAGAAAATCCAAATATATATCATAGCTCTCATAGCCAACTATTTATTGGCAACCTGCCGGTGTACCGACAAGGAAAACCTGACAACTAAATAAGGTTGGAGTGCTGCTTTAACCGGCGGTCCCCAAATTTCTGAAATAGACTTTAAACATGTCAGTTGGCCACCCAACGCCTGTTTTAGACTACTAAATGCGGTCATCTACTGGCTAACACAAAAAAAAAAAAAAAAACTGGAAAAAACAGACAGTATGTTACTTGATCAAAATACATGAAACGTACCATCTTGTACAGCAAGGAATGACCAAAAAATTGGTCAAATATTACTGGTTTGAGAGCTGCCCTTTCGAGCACAAGCAACCTAGAACAAAATATTAATGAATCACCAAAGATATAGGAAACTTAGTCACACATTCTTAAAAGTATGCAGTACATCATTTACAATTAGACATGATACAACCATGCACCGCTACAAGTCTTATAATTATTATTTTTATAAACTTTATGCTTGCTCAAAGTGTAGACTTGAAATCACAAAATCGCAGCATTCATCACACCGCCCTTGCTTAAACCCTAGAAAATTGTTTAATAAAACTGTTGCCGAAGTTTTGAGAAACAAATTCACATTGTTGACCATTTGAAAACAAAGTTACACACATGCCTAAATAGGCCACATTTTCATTGATGATTTTAAAGGTTGGATCTTCTGTTACAATGCAATGAAATTCATCCAGAACCTCTCCTGGATCTGGACTTAGCACTGAAAACCAAAAGTAGTAGACCGTTATCTTTTAATTACAATGCAAACAACTACTGGCCTTAATTTCCCTCAACGGTGACAAATAAATCACGCACACGTATAGTAGGGAATGGTGGGAGATGGTGTAATTCTTAGCACCTCCAAACACAACAGCAATAATTCATATCATGCTTCACAAACATATCAACCATCTCTGATCCAGATAAGCTTTAAGTTGCACTTCCCAGCCGGCCATATTGTATGCAGTTTGAAGTTACATGTGACAAAAATGGCCCAATGTTGCTACTGCAAGTGAGTTCTGCCAAGAAACCCAAGTGCATTCAGAGACTCAAGTTTAACACAACTGGAGTTTGAAGTTTCACCCATAAATAGGTCCAGGGCAGGTCTCAGCGAGGACAGGTTTAGAAAAGACCTCCAGTCTGCCTGTTACCAGGGCCACACAATTAGCTCAGCAAAACATATTAAGCAACCATGAAGTCACATGTAGAAAGAATAAAGGTTTCAGTTTGAAAAAAACAAAAAATAAAAAAAATAAAACAGTGAACACAGATGGAATTCTGCAAGAATTTCTCTTGAAATTTTTCACAAACCATTTCAGATGCTCCAATTTGGTGCCACTTGCTAGACTGGTACGCTACAAGCATTTACATTATATGAGGTGGTTAATAATGTGTTTTCCAAGCTAGGGAACTCATAGGGACACAAAGGTGTATTGCCTCATAACACTTCAATGTTCAAATGGTGATTCCTGGTTTTCCATCATTATCCAACAAATCCCAGAGGTTTATAAAACATGAAAGGAAAAAAAGAAGAAATCAATGAGTCATAACTCCTAAGGCAACAAATGACCCTTCGTATCCCCCTGTCCATGTACCTGTTGACCCTCACTTCCTAAATACAGTTCAGAGAAAAGGTGCTAAAATCTGCAGGCTATTCTAATACTGGGGTGGAAGCGACTACATACACCGTCAGGATGTGGATGAGTGTGTGCGTGTGTGCATGTGTGTGTGTGCGTGTGTGCATGTGTGTGTGTGCGCGCGCGCACGTCTGTGTGCTTGTGCACGACCCTCTTCATGGAGAGACACACAGGAGAATCCCCACCGTTAATCCCCGATCCCTCCCCTTTCAGTAATGACCTTTCACCTGGAAAAGTGCGCACACGCGGGCGTGCGGACAAAAGAGCACCGCTGCATCGGCGCAGAGTGTGCCGAAGACTCATCAGAATTTGGATTTAGTACCTTCGACACAATATTAATTGTCACAGAAGCATGCATGCAGTTGTGCTTATGTTATAATATGGCATGGTCAACAATGGAGGGATTAAGGTTTTTTTTTTTTTCTTCCTTTAGGGGTCAGTAAGAGTTTATGATGAGATTGGGTTGCTGTTGGGATATTCCCACAAGTGTCAGTGGCAATGGGCCAGGTATGACACTGTGCCAAAAGGTAGGTTCACTCCTGGAATTTATCGGGGGGGTGGGGAGGGCGGAGGGGGTGATGTCCCAGGAGAACAGAATCAGACCTGGTGTTTGTTAAAAGTAGGTATTGACCCCAGTTGGAACAGAAGTCTATGACATCACTGGGATAACTCCAGGGCCAGGACGATGAGCCAGCGAAGTAGATTACGGGGGTGTAATACAGGCCAAAGGTTGCAATGATGCTGAGTGTTGGTGGGTCCCCATCTCTGCTGCCCCTAGTGGCTAAATGGTTCACTGCAGAAAATAATGGCTTAGATAAGCAAGAGCACAGACAGAGCTGCATTTTCATAGACCCAGATTAGCACTAATCGCAAACTACTGCGCCTAGATATGATCCAGTTAAGCTGATCTGGGACTGGTGCTGATAACGGACTGAGACGCACCTACAGTGCAGAAGTGTCTGAGAGTTTCCAGATTTGCAGACACCCAAGTCAGCTTGTCAACACAGGCACCTACCCATCACCGAATTACACACCTTGTAAAGTTTATGAATCTCGCAATGATATAGCCATTCTATTCTACTATATTGGACAGACACCCCTTAGCCAGTGGGACCTAAATGTCATTTTAGTTGAAGAGTTTATTTTTCAGGAACGTACTTATGAAGACAGCGGGAACTACAAACACACACAGACTTGCTGAACTGTACAACAAACACAATTACACAGCAGCTCACACATTGCCTTGCTCAGGGTTAAAACGGCATTCAGCCAAGTACAAAAAACATATGCACTGGGTTATTCCAATGCCCCCGAGAGTCACCAGCTCACAGAAATTAGAGCCAATGATGTCATTCGACCCTTTAGCCTTTAGCCACCTTTCACAGAAATAATGCTGGTGGAAATGCCAAGATAAGTGTCTTCCGTCAGATATAGATAAAGATTGGATACCTCTCCCAATGCCCCCCCCCCCTACAGAAGCAGTGATTAAGAACAGGGAAACAAGTTTAAGTGTTAAGCGCTAAACCCCCTCCCTCAGTGGAGTTAAAATAAGGAATTTGGGGTTTACCGATAGATCCTTGCCCCTCCCCCCTTCCCACATTCCTGCGAATCATAAGTGAAGCCAAAAAAAAAAAAAAAAAAAAAAAACATTTCATATCATTCTGATACTGTGCCATGAACATTTTGGTGGCCCTATTTGGACGGGACAACTTTCTCCAGGGGAGGTTGGGTAATTCTGTGCATCATACGCTTTTCACACACCATCTTGGTGATAACTACGGAGCAACTTCCCTATCTTGTGGGTACTCCGATCAATTAAATCTCATCCAAATTGAAAGCTTGATTTTAAGCCTGTGAGTTACATACATTTCTTTTTGTGAATGTGCTCTTGGGGATCTTTTCCTCATCATCATCATCATCATCATCATCATCCTAATGCGCTGCAAGCCAAACGGGTCCGACAGTCTGCTGGATATCAAGGCTGTTTTTTTAAACAATCTTTCCCCGACTTCACTAGCATAGATAGCATTAAAAAAAATGCTACTAGTTATAATGCCTGCCGTGATCCCCAGTCATTAGATGAAAAAATAAATAAATATATATATTAATTAATAAACAAACAAATAAATAAAAATTAATTAATTAAATCCATGAAGTGAGCATGATGCTGCAGACTGTTCAGATTGGCCGCTGTATTGACAGTGATCTTCTAATGAGGTGTCGCATGACATCCGGAGACTCGGCACTCGCACCTCTGTACTGTTGGCGAGAAACCAGTGATTCCAATCCTGTCCGAATCAGTTCATGAAATGACAGACGTTCGGGAAACCAGTGCAGTTCCAGAACCAATGTAACGCTATCGGATCAATTCAAACATAGCCTTTATAACTTTTTAAGTCAGAAACGCAAAGTAAATTACTGAAAATTACACATCTGAAATGCCATATAAAGTGTTTTAAACGACTGCAGATGACGTTGTTAGGTTAACATGCGGTCATCGCACATGGTAATTTGTGTTTTTAGAAAATATCTATTGCCGTTTGTGACCGAGCACAGGACAGTGTATGAAAGGCCAGGTTTAACAACACTAACGTCTGAAACGATGCTGAATTTTGAGCAAGGCCTTGATGTGAACTGAAGAGAACCAAACCCCCCAACCCCAAAAAAACCAAAAAAACATTTGTCATGATGCAGTCTCCGTAATGCAGTTTAGCACTTAACCTCTGCGACTCTACGGCCAAGGAAGTCGGTGACAACACCAAGCTTCACCGTAACGCGCGGCCACTTTAAAAGGCCGAATCGGCCACGGCAGAGAGTGCGTGAAGAAGACTGTTCCTGGGCTGCCGGGGTGGGAGGACCGGGGCGGCGCTCTCGCGTTATTTATTTGGCCGTTCTGCATGTTCCCCTATTCACGCGAGGCGCACATTTCAGCATCGATCGCCGCCTCGTTGACTCTGGTCCCACATATCAAAAGGCTGGCGCGGGGGGGTTGATTGACATGAATCTGCCACGGCTGCAGCCCCCTCGCTGGGGCGCCGGTTTAAGGGGAGTGGGTGCACTACTCAAAATACAAACACAATCAATGCCAGCTACTTATCGTACCGGTTGGGTAATTGCCTGGCTTAAGAGAAGATGCAGCCAACGCGACGTTGTACCTCCCCAATAGTCAACCGTGCACGGGCAGTTCCGGATATGTCAAATAAATAATTGAATAATTTGTTATTTAGCTGATGCGTTTATCCAAAGCGACAGTTGATTAGACTAAGCATGGATGTACATGTATATGAGGGTGGGGGAATCACGTTGGTGATGGCCTAACTATTCTACAATCGATAATTGGCTTCATAAAAAGTACAACTGGCAAGTTGTTTGTTGTCACTTTTCAGTGTTGCCACATCAATGTTCAACAGGAAAAAATGCACAGTATTTCATCCGGTAGGCGTGTCAGAGAGAAGGAAACGGTCAAAGAGAGCGATCCACTTCAAACGTTAATGGCTGCAATTACATCCTTCAGGAACACTTGCCTTTGGATCAATTAGCCTAAAGCGTGAGGACAGTGGCACCAGCAGAACACAGGCACTTGTTGCTTGCGTATACTTCAGCCCCTACCAAATAGGGGGTTGGTAGGACCACACTCCTCTCCATCTGCGATCAAGACAACACTTGTGGAGTCGATGTCTTAACCCCTACAGGAGATTCGCACCTAGGGACAGCCACACTGCCAACCAACTAGAAAAAGCTGACAGCCAAGTTAGCTCTTCTAACTTCCTGATGAGGCAGAGGGGTGAGAAGGGAAGCAGGGTGGGGCGGAGAGGAAAGAGGTTCCGGAAATCCTACAGGCAGTCCCTGACAACCAGGGATGGTCCCCAAAGCCACCATAGCCAAGGTTCAACAAAAAGGTACCGCCCCCCTTCCAATGACACCATCTGCAAGGGCAAGGAGATGCCTTAGAAGCTTCCCGGCCTTTTAAACGGCACTCTCCTCCGCATCTACTGCTCTCCAGCAAAACCCAGCATCGCATTGCCTCCGAAGCCGCTGTGTTATCCTATTCCTCCTATACAGCGCATACAATGTGATTAATCTTCGGTTAAGCCGGCCGTAATCTCTAGGAGCTCTGGCTATTCAGTTCTCACTGTGCCAGCCCAGAACTGGCAGGGAGTCTGGCAAGAGGGGTACGCACAGGCATGCCGGCACAGGTCGAGGCGCTTCGGCCGTGGGTTGGCACATAGAGCTGGTCTCCCGCTCCCACATACGCGCACACAGTGTGGGCATTCGCGCACCCTTTTATGCAGGTGCACATGTGGCTGGCACGCACGCACGCACAAAAAGGCAGTCCAACCCATTCGAGTGGAGGCACAGCACAGGGCATGATCAGGTACAGTCGACTGTCAGGTACAGACAAGACACTCACATAGGCGAATGAATGCATTTGACTGACGCTTTCGATCGAAAGTCCACCGACTATGAGGCCCGTGGACAATTTCTGGGGCTGAGGACTGAGCATCCCAACGCTGCAGAAGCAGGTGCAAGCAGCCTTCCTCCCTGCCACAAGCACCAGCATGCCCTGGGACCCACACTTTCCACCCACACCGAGGGCTGCAGGACCAGTGGAGAGCTACTGAAATCTGATCCTAATGTGTGCATATGCACCTGCACAAGCATGTGGATGCATGGGTCTCCACGAGTGAAGGCATGTCTCTCTCTCTCCAAGGGAGAGGGTGTGTGCGCGCGATATCCTCGTACGTTTCTATCCGATACCACATGTGTCCACGTTTCTCTCTTGACGTTAACATGCGTATGACAACACTGTATGCGCACGTCACTGTTTATTCATCTGAGGGTGTGTACATGTGTATGAGGTCCGTGTATGTGTGGGTATATGACGCCCCTGTGCACGTGTGTGTGTGTGTGTGTGTGTGTGTGTGTGTGTGTCTGTGGGTATATGACGCCCCTGCGTGCATGTATGTGTATGACGTCCTTGTGTGTGTGTGTGTGTGTGTGTGTTGCTGCTGGTCTGCTGCTGCCCATTCTCAGTTCTTCCCGTGTTGACCCACTTTCAGCTCCATGTGAGGAAGAAACACTGACCCACCACTGTCCCTGATACAGCTCCTATACACTCAACACTACTGTCCCTGATACAGCGCCTATACACTCAACACCACTGTCCCTGATACAGCTCCTATACACTCAACACTACTGTCCCTGATACAGCTCCTATACACTCAACACTACTGTCCCTGATACAGCGCCTATACACTCAACACTACTGTCCCTGATACAGCGCCTATACACTCAACACTACTGTCCCTGATACAGCGCCTATACACTCAACACTACTGTCCCTGATACAGCGCCTATACACTCAACACTACTGTCCCTGATACAGCTCCTATACACTCAACACTACTGTCCCTGATACAGCTCCTATACACTCAACACTACTGTCCCTGATACAGCTCCTATACACTCAACACTACTGTCCCTGATACAGCTCCTATACACTCAACACTACTGTCCCTGATACAGCGCCTATACACTCAACACTACTGTCCCTGATACAGCTCCTATACACTCAACACTACTGTCCCTGATACAGCTCCTATACACTCAACACCACTGTCCCTGATACAGCTCCTATACACTCAACACTACTGTCCCTGATACAGCGCCTATACACTCAACACCACTGTCCCTGATACAGCTCCTATACACTCAACACTACTGTCCCTGATACAGCTCCTATACACTCAACACTACTGTCCCTGATACAGCGCCTATACACTCAACACTACTGTCCCTGATACAGCGCCTATACACTCAACACCACTGTCCCTGATACAGCTCCTATACACTCAACACTACTGTCCCTGATACAGCGCCTATACACTCAACACTACTGTCCCTGATACAGCTCCTATACACTCAACACTACTGTCCCTGATACAGCTCCTATACACTCAACACTACTGTCCCTGATACAGCTCCTATACACTCAACACTACTGTCCCTGATACAGCGCCTATACACTCAACACTACTGTCCCTGATACAGCTCCTATACACTCAACACTACTGTCCCTGATACAGCTCCTATACACTCAACACTACTGTCCCTGATACAGCTCCTATACACTCAACACTACTGTCCCTGATACAGCGCCTATACACTCAACACTACTGTCCCTGATACAGCTCCTATACACTCAACACTACTGTCCCTGATACAGCTCCTATACACTCAACACTACTGTCCCTGATACAGCTTCTATACACCGATACAGTCCTTGATACAGTGGACGATACACAAAACACAGGCCTACCAATAAGGCAATATTATTTGAACAACACAACGTATGAATGACACCTTCCTGCTACAGTTCCTACTGAAAATGCCCTGATGCTGGAAAAACCTCTCACACTGGGGCACAGCTGTGGCCATCAGAAGTGCATCCAATGTGCAGACACCCCAAGCCACTGTCTTTGTGGCCCACAAGAGACCAAAACTGCACTGCTTGTACATGACCAAGAGCCACACTGCACTTCACTATGGTTACACTACAGAGCGCCAGGCACAGAGTGGACGTGCCCAAGCAACCAGGTCAGCATTAGGCCACAACCAGCCCAGAACCAGGCCAGGGACACATCAGAACCAGAGCAAATGCACAACTAGAGCAGAACCAGGCCAGAAGCAGGGAAGGGACAGATCAGAACCGAACCTGACCAGAGAAAGGAAGGACACAGCAAGGCCGGAACTGGGCCAGAGCAAGACCAGAGACAGATCAGAATCTGACCGGAACAAGGCCAAAAGCAGGCCAGAGCAAGTCCAAAGCAGGGCAAGAGACAAGAGACTACACACTGCAACACACTGTGGATGCCATGACTACAACATACTTACTTCTGGCTGCAGCTTTGCTGGAGAAAAGCAATGCTTACACACACACCCACACACTCACCCACACGGAGGTCCATTACACCCATATAAAGAGAAGAGATCCGGCCCCCACCTCCCTCCCTTCAGTTAAGCACACTACACACTCGCAATATTTAGTAAGCTTACAGCCCATTGGCCACTTCACAAGTTCTGCTTCCTGTGAAAAGAGAGCAGATTTGTCAAAAAATATATATACATTAGTTCCTGCAGCCAGACATAAAATTCAAGGCAAGGCTGATGTGCACACACAGGACACATCTGGAAAAAAAGTAACACACCTGTCTAAAGCACATGGACTGTGCTTGAGACAAGAGTGACCACTCTCTCTGGTCACTTGTTACTGCAAGACACACTGAACCCAGAGAGTCACCGCACACCAAGCACAATCGGCCCAACTAATCACACACCGAACACAAACACAGCGTGCCAACACAGCACACTCAACGCACCGGGATTACAGACACAGCACACTGAACACACAAAAGAGCACAGCAAACATACTGATCAGGAATCACACTACAGTGTATACGGTAGGAACATAGACACAGCACATGCATGAATTTGGTCCACACAGCACTCTAAACTCAACATACTGGGGTGTCTTCCAACAGGGTTGTTGCTGTGATCCTGTATGAAGAAATAGTCCTCATTTGCACTAAATAAGGTTACACAGTTCACACAACACAGACAGCCGTTATGATCACCTGTCATCACAGGGCACGCAGACGTATGCACGCACACACACAGTTTCGGAGTAGCCATCGTCTGCATTTCAAATCGGAGAGCAGAAAAGGTGTCACACCGAAGCGCTTTCCCACATGAACTTCCTGTGGATAACCTTGACAAGTCTTTCATTGTATATGTGAGCAAGGTGTAGGGGTGTACGTCAAGGCAACAGAGCCCTCAGAGAAACAAATTCAAAATCCAAATTAAAGACGGGAAATATCAACAACACACTTTCACACCTGGATCTATTTAACGGAACACTTCACGCCGCCCGACAAATCACGCGAGCCCTTTCGAAGGCATGAGCGGCAGCCTGGTCGAGGACAGGACAGCAGGACCTGCAACAGGTTCACATGACGCCGAAAGGAGAGAGGGAGCGGAAGGTCACCAAAAAATGACGCCACTTGGGGAATTTGAGGACGCTGTGGTCATGCTTCTTGCCGAGTTCCGGTCAGGAAGACCGGGACCCCCACCCTCCCCTCCCGGCAACAAAACACCTCCCAGCTGTCCCTCTGCTCGGGTTACCAGCCACCTCTGTGGAGACAGCAGTGCGCTGGGGGAGGAGGGCGGAGGAAGTGCTTCACAAAGGTACACGAGAGACCAAGATGCCTTCATCATTGACACGCACTGCAAAGACTGATTTTCAGATTTTTCACTCAGTTCCTGAAACAGCCCAATCACTTATTTGATCTTTTGATTTTTTATTAACATGAACTGCTTTTGCAACTGCTGAACCTTTTGTGTTTCGCAGCATCCGTTTGCCAACTAGACAAATACTCAAACCACCCTGTCTGGCACCAACAATCATTCCAGTCACTTAGATTAGATCTCTTCCCTATTTGGACATTTGGTCTGAACAACAGCTGAACCTCATGACCACGTCTGCATGCTTTTATTTATTTAGTTGCCGCCACATGATTGGCTGATTGGCTATTTGTATTAACAAGCTGGTATACAGGTCTATGTAATAAATAGCTCACTGAGTGTATGTCTGAACTAGCATGCATGCACACAGCTGTCTACAAAACCAAAAAAGATGGGACCAAGTATACACTTCGCCCCTGCAGGAATGAAGTTGTGAACCCCTGCTGAACCCTCTTGTAGTTTCGAGAAAGGGGTGGCAGAAGGAACCCCAGGCCTGAGTATCTGGTGAGTATCTTTAATGTCTGCTTCTTGTCTCATTCATTGGTCATTCATCACTGACAAGGGTCAGGGTTCAGGGAACTTTGCTTGGCTGCGTCTTCACAACTGCTGCTGACCCTCACACTGTCACACTGACTTCACTCTTCGCCCTCTTTAAAAAGTGAGACTCTAGACAGACCGCACGCAAACACACACACACGCACACACAGATGCACGCACACACACACACAGACGCACGCACACACGCACAAAGCCAACACTCACAGCAGTCCTGTTCTTGATGACGTCACCTGTTGATAACGTCACGGAAACAAGGCCAACACTCACAGCAATCCAGTTCTTGATGACGTCACCTGTTGACAACGTCATGGAAACCTCATAGTCACATCAACATCCCTAGCCCGCCCCCCAACCCCCCGCCCCCTCCAGTGCTGTTCCACAAAACATGAAGCATCACTGAGCCAAACAGATGCAACTGCTCTTTCACTGCATCCGGTACCAATCACTGACTCATCAACCCGCAAACTCATGGAACTGTGGCAGGGGAAATTATAAATGGAAGTTCCTGGTTGATACACCTGACGTGAGTCACACACTCATTGTGTGCGCCTACCCAGCAACCAATAAAGCCAAGGGAGACAGGAAATCTACAGAGGTCGTTGTGGATAAAATCCATACATTAATTAAGACATGTTTTCATTCATAGGAAATAATCTAGTACAGGGCTGGATCAAGGGCTTGCTTAAGTGATGAAGTAAGTTCTATTTCTGGAGCTTTTATCATGTCTCTTCCTTTTTGTTCATCTTTCTGCGAACGCCCCCCTTTTTCTACTCGTCTACATCTCTCCCCTGTACCTTGTCCTTCTTCTCTCCCTTCTCTCCCCCTCTCTCTCCCTCTCCACCTCTTCCCCTCTCTCCCTGTGTTAAGCAGGTCAGCGGACAGGGCTGCCGAGGAGGGAGGGGGGGGAAAAAAAAAGAAAGAAAAGAAGGCAGCACCACGGAGAGCAGCCACCCACTGCTCACACACACACTCTCTCACACTCTCACACTCTCACACTCTCACACTCTCACACTCTCACACTCTCACACACACACTCACTCACACACTCACTCACACTCACACTCACTCACACTCACTCACACTCACTCACACTCACTCACACTCACTCACACTCACACTCACACTCACACTCACTCACACTCACTCACACTCACTCACACTCACTCACACTCACTCACACTCACTCACACACACTCACACACACTCACACACGTACATACACATGTACACACACACACTCACACACACTCACACACACACTCACACACACTCACACACACACACTCGCGTACATACACATGTACACACACACACACGTACACACGCACAAGCACCCAAGCCGACACACAGACGTGCGTGCACATATGCACATGGACACACATGTACAAAAATGCATACATGCACACAAGCACTCTGACTGACACACACAAATGCATGCAGCCATGACACAATACCAGCACACTACTTGTGATCGCACACGCACACGCATGTGCGTGCGCAGCAGCGGTTCCCCACAGCACGCTGCGCCCCAACACTCAGTGCACTGCGGGCTCTCACTGCACTGCATGTGAATGCTGAACACTGCACGTCCTATACACCACACACTCAGCACATGGGCACACACTGACTTGACACCAGAACGGTGGCGTATCGGAGCACTGGAGTCAGCACACAAGGACCGACTCCAGGACAGTCATTCGGTCAACCCACTCAGCACATCAGCACGCAGCGACTGACTCCAGAACAGTGCTCCGGCCCACATGCTCAGCACATGGCAGACAAAGCAGATGATTACAGCAGAGGAATGGGCAGGTCGTTTCTGAATGTGTGTGTGTGTGTGTGTGGGGGGGGCTTCCGAGAGAGAAATGAGCAAATCCAGTGTGCAGCACTGACTCTCATATGAATGCACAAGGAGAACACCCACTATGCAATGCCTGACGCACAGAACACAGCTACTGGACAATACGTGCAAGGGCCCCGCGCCGGCTCAAAACCCAGCACAGCACCACCCGGCACATAGAAACTCAGCAATATGTCCGTGCACAGGGCTACGGCAATTACATAACATTACAGCTGCACACGGAGCCCAACAGACATGAGCACACAAATCAGCTCAGATGCACACAGACACGGGCTGTCTCCCAGGGGGGAGGGGCTGCAGAGGCTGGGGGGGGGGGGGGGGGGGGGGGAGGTGGGAGTGGCACGCGCGCATGCGCACGGCCGAGGGTGCTGGCGCTGGGAGAGCCCCCCGTTGCGCCGGGATCCTGCGTGAGCACCGCACCGCTGGACCCGGTGAACTCCTCCGCGGCACGGACGGAACCCCGCCGCAGCTCTGACCCGCAGGGAGACGGAGCGGCACAGCGGCGGCGGTGCGGATTCCGCCAGCCCGTCGGGCAGCAGCTGCAGATGCACCGCCTCAAGCAACAATGACATCCACAGCACCGCAGCGCTGTAGCACCAATGCTGAAAGCGGCATACTCCACCCAGAGCACAGACACAAACTGGCAACAGGAGGTCAGCTCCAGCACTGACACCAGGAGGCTTGCCACAGAATTGATATCAGAAGCTATTTTACAGCACTGACACCAGGAGAGCTCCACAGCACTGACACCAGGAGAGCTCTACAGCACTGACACCAGGAGAGCTCCACAGCACTGACACCAGGAGAGCTCTACAGCACTGACACCAGGAGAGCTCTACAGCACTGACACCAGGAGAGCTCTACAGCACTGACACCAGGAGAGCTCTACAGCACTGACACCAGGAGAGCTCTACAGCACTGACACCAGGAGAGCTCCACAGCACTGACACCAGGAGAGCTCCACAGCACTGACACCAGGAGAGCTCCACAGCACTGACACCAGGAGAGCTCCACAGCACTGACACCAGGAGAGCTCTACAGTACTGACACCGGCGCTTCACAGCACTGACACCGGGAGCTTCACAGCACTGACATCACAAGCTTCACAGCACTGACACCAGGAGCTCTACAGCACTGACACCAGTAGCTCTGCAGCACTGACACCAGGAGCTCTACAGCACTGACACCAGGAGCTCTGCAGCACTGACACCAGGAGCTCTGCAGCACTGACATCAGGAGCTCTGCAGCACTGACATCAGGAGCTCTGCAGCACTGACATCAGGAGCTCTGCAGCACTGACACCAGGAGCTCTGCAGCACTGACACCAGGAGTCCCACGGCAATAGTGACACCAGCAACAGGGGTCCAGACTCTCAAAGGACATAGCAACACCACCTGAGCAACAAGAGCTGAACACCAAGGAGCAACCACTACCAGCAGAACTTAAGCAAAGCTTCACTCCACTGTTCACTGCCACAGACAGTAGACTGGACAGGGCTAAGAGAGCCACATGTGTGCACATGTACGCACGCACGCACACGCGCACACGCACACACGCACACACGCACACACGCACACACACACAGTGAAAATACAGGACAGGGAAAGCTGTGCAAAATTAGTAACTTCACATATTCTACTGTCACCAGGCTGGACCAGCACAGCCCAAGACAACACGGCAGTGATCTCCTTCATAGGGCTGCCCCTCGGTGCTCCGTGCCACCCTCAGAGCGGCACACACGGGCCCTGAGAATTCACCCACAGACCAGCACAACACAAGAGTTCAGGATTCAGGAGCATGTCTGATGAATTCACTCAACCTAACACTCACAAAAAAAACAAAAAATACAAATACAAGTAAAAAATCTGGACGCTAAAAAGAAGTAAACTCGCCATTAAGACTAAGTTATGGGACAGGCAGAAGGGCAAGTGTCTAGATGATCACCTGTGATAAAAGCTGCAGTTAACGGCCCCGCTTCCGCAAGCCCAGGTCAGGAGCCAGTGCTGAGGACAGCCTTCTGAATTAGGGCAGCACTTGCCCCTCTCTCCTCTCCCCCCCCCCCAGAATGTGCCTTTCATTACCAATTTATGAGCAGCACTGAGAAAACTGCATTAAAGGGGACAACCTCAAACACAAGAAGGGAAAAAAGTGGAGGAAACACAGCCCGCATGACCGAAGAAAGTCTAAAAGACTGTGGAGAGGGGGGAAAAATGGCACTCCTACCCTACAGCAGAGCAAGTACGCCCATGCCTTTTTCACCGCCAAAGTCTTCCCTCTGCAGCGTTCCCACTCCTAGTTTCCACACTTTCAGTCCTAATTTTCAGGATTATTCACGTGTCCCCACTTCCTTGGCTGCAAATGTTGACGTGGAACACTTCAGTCTCCACTCTGAGCACCGATACACCTCGGTGTACATACTTTACTCAGTGGTGTACACACTGAGCGCAGACTTAAGCTGTGCAACTGCACACACTTACTCCCTAGTATGCGCACTTCCATGAGCCTCAACCTTTGGGCTTTTCTCGATGTCTAAGTGAACATGCACAGACTTAGTTTGCACTCCAAACTGCATACACTTTGTATTTTGGATCTCACTTCTACTCCAGGGTGTAGACTGTGGGCCCAGACAAACACAAAGCTTTGCACAGAGGCACTTAAAACCACACAGCTCTGAGACAAGATGTGAGAATCAGGGACCAACGGAGACAATGATCTCGGAAATTGAGCACCGGCAAACCAAATCGTCGCGAGAGAGAGAGACCACAGAGGTTTGAGCCAGTTCTGGGGCCCCCAAACCTGTTGAAAGGAATCGGCCACCAAGCTGTATTGGGGTTGCTGACCTTCCGACGTCATGGAAGTCTTCACGAGAGCCAATGTCAGTGCTGCTGGTGCCCCCTGCTGTGTCATTGACCACCCTCCCCAAAGACATGAGAGGAGGGCAGCTCAGGGGGTGCATGGAGAGAACATGGGAAAGATATATGTAAATGGAGTGAATGGGGTAAAAGGTGAAATGGGGGGGGAAAATGCATAATACTTCAGTGAAAGCTTGCTGCATTGCTACTGATCAGCAGTGTTCACTTTTAGACAGCATTAGCCAGAAAGTAATTTTCAGTTCTCTTCAGAGCGGGTATCAGAGGAGAGAGATGTCAACCATATACTCAACAACCAGCAAGTGTTGTACAGACAAGGTAAGCATGTGATACAATTTAGCAAGCTAAGCAATCAAGTTGGCCAATCTGAGAATCTTCTGAAAACCTGCCGCCAAGCTTTAACTGGGTAACTTCTCCAAGCAACACGAGAAATAGGCCTCAATGATTTCCTGTCCGAGTCATTCAAGTGGAGCACAGGGACACCGAAGAACAAAGAAAGTGGTCCCCGGTCAAACAATCCTACTGCAATAGGAGTCCAGCATCACTGCCATTTTGGAGGATGTTCTCAGGAAAGGATTCTTGTCACACCACTTTCATGACATAGGAAAACCCGGTTCACAAAAGCTGCCTTCATATTGAGGAGCAGCCTGTTCACTGTTCCTGGGCAATGGCCGAGACGGCGGACTTGATCTGAAAAGATCAAATGCCCACGTTAATCTGAAGCTGTTTGGGTGGCTTTGCTGCACCCATCGGTTCTTTACAACACAGCTGCCTGACTAGGTTTAATGATCTGGGTCCAGACTGGAGCCGTAGATGACTGTTCAAAGTTCAGCTTTGCTGCTTGAAGAGAAGGATTTCGGTGAAATCTGACTTCTGCCTTGGCTCCACTTATCTTGCAAAATGTAAGGAGGATGAGGAGGAGGAGGAGGAGGAGGAGGAGAAGGGAGGGAGGTCATCCATCCCTTGCAGCTTGTCTGGTTGCCCCTGGCAACAGCAGAGCTCAGTTGGAACTGTGGGACAGTGGATGTCTTTCAGTTTCCTGACTGGAAATGGAGACTTCCCCAATAGACGCACACACAGAAAATCACATTCCATGCCAGCCTTTCAACAGCAGAACGCAGCTCCTTCAAATGCATTCCAGTGCTCAACATTACAGGCCTATGTGGTGCAGGTCTATGCATTGTTACCTTTCTTGGTATAATGCACACATTAAAATGGCTGTCTGGGCTGCATACAGAAATTGCATAATGAAGGGCTGGTATTTTGCATAGGCTGAAAAGCAAATAACTCCCTACTTGAGTGAACATCACACAGTTCATACCATTATGATAACGGTCATTTTTTAATTAATCAGAGCCTTTATATTTTAACGGGTTCAGCAAAAACATGACCTAATCAAGTAATAAGTTGTTCTACTTATCAATTACTTAATGAAATGCACAAATCGGAGTGGCAAAAGGCTGGTTGCCCTGTACAAAGAAGGTCGAGAATTTCACAGAGCAATGGAATTTCCCTGCAGATTTCATCGAATCAAACTGATCAATCACTCACCATCAAATTCCCACGCTTCACTATATACTAACCACCAGAGATAAATCAGTCAGGAGGGCAAGTTACTTTAAATAAGTTTATCACATTTATAGATGAGATTTGTTATGCAAGATTTTTGACGTTCACTCTTGATAGTCAAACTGGCCAGTTAAAATTCACTGTTGTGTGGTCTAAAAGGTTGTTTAGCATTTGTATTTGCAACCAAATTGATTTGGTACATGACAGTAATAAAATGCTGAGAAGCAAGTTAACAATTTACTTAAGAAAGCAATTTGACATGTTTACTTTTCACAAAAGCTTTTCCTTCTATACATCTGTTATTACAGGAACTATGCAGTTTGAGTACCTCGAGGGTCAAGATTGGAGTCCCAAGTTCTATAAACTTATTGCTATAAACCTCTGACCTTGTTACCAGTTGTAACCTCTAATCATTACAACTGGTCACATCCAACACAGCCATTGCAGAACAAACCCTGGAAATATGAATGCAAGCTACCTAAAGGTTGGAACTAGGAACAGATGAAGTCGGACAACAGTTCAAATGCCCTTCACCTCTTGTTCGGCCAAATGAGAGTCTACATATTTACGTTCTCCAGTCAGCAAAAATTTGAAAAATGTTTCACTGGCTGTCCTCAGGTCTTGAAATGGTCCACAAAGCCCACCTAAGACAGGACTTTCTAGAACTTGGGGGGACAATGTGGGAGGCAGACTCAAAACACAGCAGAAGAGAGCACAACCACTTGTGGAGGAGACGTTGATGAGGAGATCAAGCAACACTAACGCTTATTATAGACTGCTGTGCGCATGGGATGGGTTTATTCAGAACCACATTCAAATCAAAGCAATTTCATAGAAAGGGTAAAGTGTTTGACAGAAAGTGTGGGGTGGGGGAAAGTTTGAGCCAAGTGGGGACAAACTGAAAACAAAAAGGTGAGGGGGTGCAGTGTGCTTGTGTGCCAAAAAAAACCTGGAGCCCATGCAACCTGGGACTGACTCTACATGCAATGAAACGGGACCGTTGTCCCGGTCCGTAAAAACACCGGAGCGCCGGAAAAGGTTTCCACGCAGTCTCCCTCCCACTACACTCGCTCACGATCCGGTACAGAGAGAGTGCCTCAGCGAGCAGAGCTGCGCTTCCTTAACTGCTAGGACTCTGGTTACGTTGTAAATCAAGTTCACCGGCATGTAAAAGCTGGCGGAGGGACTACGAACTTGTGAGCGAGTGGGTGTCTCCCCTTTCCAACCCTGAGCTATCAAACTCAGAGTAAATCAATAGACGAATGGGGAAGCCCTCTCCAGTGGTCTCGGCAAAAGACAAACAAGCGACCGCTCTACTTGCTCAAACGCGTTCAACGGAGAAAAGGGAAGGGAGCTCGGATGTGGAGGTCCAGACTTGAGAGTGTGTGTGTGTGTGTGTGTGTGTGTGTGTGGGGGGGGGGGGGGGGGATTTCCTGAATGAGACCAACTCTATAATGCAACCACCCCACACACTCATGCATGCACACACACACAAAGTACTTCAGCGGGAAAGCATACAGTGCAAGCACAACCACACACATGCACGTGGGAGTCACAACCATTCACACATTCAGTGTATACTAGCGTAGACGCAAGCGATCTTCGCCTTGGCCGCATCCTCCAGCACCTTTTGTGAACACCAAAATTAGCCTCCTCACAGGAGCATGGGCACATACAATCGAGAGTCATCATGTCCAGCATCTCACACGCCGGCCAAAAAGGCTAGAAAGCATCTCCAACCAAACCACACTCAAAAAGCTGCACTTGGAAAACCCTATTCGCATAAATAAATAAATAAATACAATTTTTACAGACGTGTCAGGGTTTCGTACAATGAAGACACTCAGTCCATTCACAACAGCGTGTCACCCAGCTACCGATACCAAAAGAAATCGGACAGAGAATCTCTATCATCCCCAAATAAATGAAGGCAGCATAAGAAGAGATGGGGGCAAAAAAAAATAGAATTACTTGCTTTTGGACACAATTTGTTGATTAAGCTCGTTTCTACATGTCAAGTCAATGCAGCCAAAAGTCAACACACAAACCAAAGTTAGGTTACAGCAGCAGTGCTACAAGATGCAGTTAATGAGGTAAATGGCATACATTGTGAGCCTCCACACACTATGATACTAGTTGCCTTTCTGGTTAACATAACTACCGATAGGCAAGGTGGAGCTCGGAACTAAAAGGTGGACTGGGGAAATGTTGCCTTTTCCATTCTGAACATTGACATTTGAGATACCACTTCCAAACAGACAAACGAAATGCCTCAGTGACTCAGTCACACTGTAACCAACCTTTCACCTAAAAAAAAAAAATCAAATAAGGATTAAATATAGTCGTAGTCGTAGCGGGGGAAAAAAAATAATAAACAAGGATGATTGCAAAATAGTGCTAAAAATAACCCACCGAAAACGGATGACGTTTCAATATCGCCCATGGTCGTAACTGTCACGATTAAAAACCGTAATATATTTTATTGCGATGCACTGGAAACAGTGACCAAAAACGCTGGGGAAAAGGAAAAAGTGTCCATTTTGAACCGGCGTTCTATTTCAGCACCACCACTAGTCCGAGGCGGATCGTAACAAACCGATTCATAGGAGCAAAGAGGTGTAGTCATATATGCAGAAAAGGATGCACGGTTACAGTTGGAATAGGCATCTACCTAAAATTGATAGGAACTATAACCTACCTTTTTGGTGATGTGGGGAAACTAAGCTAGGCAAAATCAGCACATCTAGCTTTAGAATCACAGGCGTGTGCACGTATGTATTTATAGGGTAGAATGAAACGATACTTTACGCGCAGATGCAAAATCGAGAACGAAATTGTATTTTACCTATCCTAATTAGATAAATAAATAAACTCAACCACCAGGCATTCATAACGCAATACCCTTGCCCTGTTCTGATTTCTGAAACAGTTAAAAATATTGCACTGGCTTTTAGGTGCCCTCTGTAAAACACGTACATTATTGTACCTGAATAAAATTGGCAGAAATGTACAAACGAGATTTAATTAAGCCCCAATGAACGACCTGGTTTTAAACTGCATAGGAGACAGACCGCTTACATTCAGTCCACTGAAGTGCACTAAAAGTATTAACGTTAGCTAGCTAGCTAGCTACATAGAAAGCACATATGCACATTTTGAAGACGAAAAAGCCCACTACAGGTAGCCAACTAGACATATCCGATGGTATCCCCAACACCTTATCTAGGGGCTACCTAGCTTAGGTGATTGAACTTATCACCATTTTAATTTACCATGCATCTGCAAATATAATGGCTAGTGAGCCAGTTAGCCTGCTTATACGTGGCTAACAAACCAACGCAGTTATGCTTAGGTCTTACATTAGTTGGCTAATGTTAGCTGCCTTGCTCGGTAGAATGCAACCGATAGCTAGTTACTGTTGCTAACTGGCTAACTAGCAAGTCGGTGTAGGACGCCGCATTTTAAAATGCAGATATCCATCACTGCAAATCACAACCACCATCGCGAGTAACACACTTTTAGGCTGTAGCTGCTCAATACTAGCCAGGCAGTAACTAGATGCTGCTACTATTAAACAGAAGGACATAGGCATGGTGTAAATTCATCGACACCGGCTTGAGTGAAGTGACAGTGCCGAATTGTCTCACTTGTATCCCTTCCCTTCCCTCCCCTCCCCATTCCCCGGCACTGAACGGCCTGCGAATCAAGCACCTTCAGATATAGAACGGTGTCTTGTTGCTTGGAGAAGGGGTAATGGAAGACGCTGACATGGTTACGTTAATGACAGATACATGTATTCACCTAGACGAATCAACGACAAACGATGGCATACAGTGCATTTATGATAAATATATATTTCAAATATCAGAATAAGCATACCAATGTGATCTTACCTCAGGCGGCGGTTCGCTTCAAGCTTCCCGAAGCAGCCATTATGAGTATTCCCTCTCCCTCCGTCCTAACCTCCACCACTAAGTACCGGGCAGATTCAGAAACCGGTAAACCAAACCCCCTCCCCCAACCTCCACCCCTCTGATGGGTGCGATCCCTTTATCAACAAAAATGCAGATCTATATTTTAGAAAATCGCTGGTCCGCTCCTGTGTATCCCTCTCCTGTAAAGCGGTAACGTTTGTCTCCCAGGCGCAGTAGCTGAACGCACGGGCAGTTCTGGATTTCGGCGTTCTCAACCCGGCGCAGTGCACTGGTTAGCTTGCTAGCTAGTATAGTACAGGTTCTAAGTTACCGGGTGGACTCGGTTAAGGGAGGCTCAATGTAGCAATGCCCACTTTCTTCTCCCCGTTCTCTTCCCTTTTCTTCCCTTCCTTCCTCAGAATTGTCTTTCTCTTTCCCTTCCCGGGAACCGTGTTGGCTGGCTAGCTAGCTAGTTCGCCGTGTGGGTAGCTATCAGCAGCTAGCTAGCTAGTTATCGAAGAGTGTTGCTTAGTGTAAGGAAGGGGTGGAGGGGGGAAGAGAGGTGTTTTTATAAATTAAAAAAATGAATAAAATAAAATTTGGGGTATTTCTATCGCACCGCTAAAGCTAGCGATGTGCAATCGCTAGGGAACCCCCCCTCTCTGCCCGATAATCTCGTTCACACCAAGGCTAGTTTTTGCTCGAGTAAGAGAGGGTCTGCCCGGCTTGCGCGCTCCCAAACCCAGGCGCGCCCCCGCTTCCTTTAGCGCTGCGTTTAGAGAAGTTTCCCCCCACAAAATGGCGGCCAAAACAAACCGGTGGCTGGCAACGACCACCAGACGTTAAATATTCGTTTATTTAAAATAAGACCGGACAGTGAACCGTCAATATGCCGGTACATATGCGGTGCATTACCAATAGCAAAAACGGACGTACGTGCTACCCAGCGTTAGGTAATGTTAAATTGTGCTGCTGTTTTCTAGCTAACGTAGCCGCAAGCTAACTTAGTTAGCTAGCTAAACATCCAAGTTAGCTAGCTAACAGGGTAGCTATATTAACGTTATTTGGGTAACCAGGATCGAAGCATAACAGGTAGCACATGCTAAGCTTACCAGGAAATTCGAGCATTTGGGAAATTATCTATCACCTGCATCTAATATTGCCGCGAGGCAAACTATTTAGACTAACTAGCTAACGTTACTGCAACGTTAGGTGGCTAGCTAGTTAGCTGACATTCCTACAGGGATTTAGCACTATTATCGGTCATATATTAAGCAGTTACAAAGAAAACTTTGTTTTAACTTACAGTTTGCATGGAGTGGCTATTTTCATATTTTAAATTTTATTTAGTGAGCGTTTAATGTGTCCTATGTCTGTTTTTCTGGTTTGAATTTCCCGCTTCGGTCGCGCGCCTTAACGCGAGAAGTCTTGCTCGTTCACTCACATAAAATGGCGGCGGTCACCCATTGCAGAAGGAAAGAGAAAAAGTACAATTTAACGTTTTGCTGTGGAGGTTAACATAGATGTTAGATATAATTTCCACTAAATGTGACTGGTTGCATTACACATAATTATATTAAACTAAAGCATTAGCAGTCCGTGTGCCCTCAGAATTAACGTCGTCTAATGTTACCTACAATATACATGTAACCTAGCTAACGATGCTAACGTTACCCAACTGCTCGTTGAAATATTACCCCGCTCTGCTTTTCATTTTTCCTGTGGACCTTTTTTTCCATTGATAGCATCAGTGCGCGTTCACTTTTTAAGATGGCGCAGCAAACTTTTGGTTTAATCCCGAACTGCATTTCACTTTCTGAAATACACATATATATTAGCGAATGCGCATCTTGTAACATATGTAGCAAGACAACTGTTGACTTCCCAGACCTTGCTAATGCTAGGGAAAATACTAATCCTATGACGGATACAGCAGCTTAGAAAAGTGTGCAGGTGTATAATGCTGCAAAATGTATTAGATTCCATCGGTTTTATATTCCACGTGGTTACATTACATTATTGGCATTTGGCAGACCCTCTTATCCAGAGCGACGTACAGTTGATTAGACTAAGCAGGAGACAATCCTCCCCTGGAGCAATGCAGGGTTAAGGGCCCGTTGGGGCCTTGCTCAAGGGTTTTAAAGAACATAAATATTTAAATGCACGATTTAGGTTAAATTAGATAGCTGGGGATGCATTTAAATCATTCAAATTACACTGAACCATTCGTTGATACACATGCACCTTCCTGACAAATTGTGAAACATGCTAGATTCAATTTTTTTTTGTTTTTTTAATACAAAAAAAGTACATTACAATATGGTGAGGTCAGGCATCACAAGTTGGGCAAATAAATGATTCCCTATAAACGTTTTTCAGATATTCGTCTTCCGACTTTTCAAATATACTGCTCTTTGAATAGGACATGAACTTAAAGATCAAGACATTAAAAAGTGTAACTAAGGACTTTAACAAATGTCTGTGTCACTTTTACAAATAACAATTCCAGCATTTTACATTATAAAGCATGGCAGGGAGAAGGACAGAAACAAACCATCACATTTCCCCAATTGTGTTCCAGATTTTAGTATGAGGTGCAGGGAGCTCTTCATTTTCCTGAAAGGGATGTAGGCTAAAGGGTCCAGGGCAAATTCAGAGATGGGAAGCCGTCAGTGAAGGATGCAATATTGACTGTCCACAATGCTTCAATCACCGATGACTTTGTCACCCCCTGCTGGTCGCAGCCAGGATGACAGAAAGGTATGGCAGTGCAAGTCACAGCAATGCATGCCTGTTGCAGTTTATTTCTTCTGCTTGGGGGGTGGTCTAGAGGGAGAATATGCAAGTGTTAAAGCACACAACTGATGTCACATTCATGCACAAAACCAGATGTGACCTATTGAGCTAGGCTGTGTATAATTATTCAAGCTGTCAATGCAGCTGCATGTATCAAACATGATAGCCAGATGCCTTAGCAGATGTTATAGCACAATCCATACTATGTTAGAAATGGACAACCAAACACAGACCTGAAAATGTGTTTGGGATCATGCAGTCACTGCACTGAACAAAAGGAAACCCATCTCCCCTCTCACCTGTAGATGCCCACTACAACAGCATGGTCCCTCTCATAGGGCTCCAGTGTTAGCTGTTCTTGGGGTTTCATGTTCTCTGAACTCATCTTCTTCACCTCAGCTGCGAACACGGCCTCCGGTGCTGCCGTTGAGTCGATGCAGTTTGCCTTTGTGGGAGGAAGAGAAACGGGAATGTAACCCCAACACTTAAGGACCGGACTCTAAAATAACCTGGGGGGGGTGAACATTGCATTGCTAGAGCTGTTCCTTGTAGATAGATGGGGCGGTACAGTCAGCTGGCAAAAAGGACAAATTTGAGAAAATGACTGAATACCTCAATTAAACTGGATCGCATCAGCTTTGAGCGTGTATGAAAACATTTTGTGACAAACCGCACCATTGTCATGCATTGCATCGGCCCACTCACCTTGATGGAGATGACAAAATGGCCTCCGTTCTTCAGGAAATTGTGCGCGTTGAGAGCCACAATTCTGGTCTGGTCAGGCTGAGCAACATCAGCAAAGATTACATCCACCATCCCTGGACACAAAGACAGCAGGCCCATGAGTGAAAAAGGGCAATACATGGTGTAGCAGTCAGAGCAATGGGCTATGCACTTAACGAGGCATCTAATGAGTTTGACGCGGTAAATATTATCCTATGCGAGATACAGCAAGCAACTCCCCCAAAACCAAAAAGGGGCTGTCAAATGGGAAGACACCAAAATAACAAGCAAGTCCACAGTAATGTTGTCCTTACTATGTCCATAACTTTTGAAAAACAATCCTTGGGGCTTTATGCCCTGGACAAAGGATGTCACCTAATTTTCTCCAACCATGCCTCACAGCTGGTAAGGTGTTAGAAGTAAAAATAAATGAATAAACCCAGCCCATCAACACAAATGCTTCATACACTGAATGTGACAAACGTTTGTACAGTTATGTTGAGTTGGAAAAAGTTAAAAGCTACAGCATTATGTCTGAGTTACCAATTGGAAGAGTGCCAAGCAACGCTACCTGTATGTACTTGGCTAAATGAAGTAATCTATACTGCCCAACTCCCACCCAAAAAAAAAAAAAAAGGAAAGTGTATGAACTATATTCAAAGAAAGTTTGCATCCTTGAGTCAAGGGTTACTGGCTCTTTGTTGTTCAATAGTGCTAGTCATGTCAATGAATGAGTAGTGGTCAAAACGGGTAAACAATCAATGGCTTGCTACTTGCTCTCAGCCTCATAAATATTCCAAGAACGGTTCATTCATGTTGCCCGTTTCCAATGTCTGTTCGTACGGTCCATTCATGTACAGTGCTGTACTGGGCTCGCAAATGTTGTGTGCAGCGAAGGCAATGCCTGACTTTAAATTAAGATTTGCTTCGCTTCCTGCCACTTAAAACACTTCGGGTTTAACTCATAATGACCCTTTGATCTTGCTTTGATCATGAACTCAAATTCTCATTTTCCACAGATTTTGGTACGCAAGTCTTATTTCATAGAAAATTTTCCAAAACATTAAATGAGCGGAGCCCCCTCTTTGTACAACAGTATAGAGCCGGTGCTAATTATTTGCAACCATAGACTGCCCGGTCAAAATTTACACAAAATCCTCCGGTCCAATGCATGCTCTGCTTTATTTTATACACCGCACAGATCAAACGACTATATTAAAACGCATTTAACGTAATAAGGTGAAAATATTGTCGATGTGACAGAATCAATCACCGGTTTGGAACCCCCTTTCTCCCAGGCAATTAATTATGTAAGGAATAAACCCCAAACTGCTGTGGCACTGTAGCTAAATAAACCAGTGCCTGGTGGTATAATGCTGCCCTGAGGCAAAACCGCAGCACTAAAGCGAACAGACAAAATATCCGAGTCATTTTCACTTTTGTTTTGTGCACTGATTACAAGTGATCCGCTGTTATGTTTAACTGCAATCTCATATCTGTGCTGACTGCTGATTAGCGGAGGGCAGCTGAATTATGTTTCACGGCCAAATACCCACTACTGACTACAATCAACCCAAGCCACGCGACTGAAGCGCCTTGTGAAAATGTATTGTTTACAGAGTAATACATTTTGCCAAATGTCAATTGCTGGTGAAGGTGCATTCCTAAGGAAACTTTTGTTAGTTGCTTGTGTCACATACCTAGGTGATGCATAACAGCTAGGACTTCAGGTTTTGGCTGGGCATGTTGGTAAGCTGGCCACTTACACCAAATTTTTAGATGTTCTCTAGAACCATCCTTAGATCGTCGAAAAGCATTTTGTCATACAAATAAATTACGTAATTTTGAAGGAATTGAATTTCTGCCATATGCCATCAATTTTTTTCTGATCCCAAAGTCTCGAAAATGCTAAACACCGAGGGAATGATTGAACAAAGTCAGACCTATAGAGCAGCTACACATCACACAGGTTTTACACTTGAATGCTCAAAACCTACAGATGCCAAGATAAGGGATAAAAAGAGATTAGGGAATGAGTGTGTTTCTAGGGGATGTGAACTTGAGGCAGAGAGCATGAAATGGCTTCTTGTGGAGAAAACTCACCAACAAGCATGCGGTACTTGTGTGGGTGACGGGCGTCCTCAATGATGGGTATGATGTTGGTTCTCTTTTTGGCCACGTTCAGCAGATCTCGCCCTGACCGGTGAGAGAACTCCACAGCGTACACAAGTCCTTCCTACAAAGCAGGGGAGGGATGTCAAAACCATTTCGTTTGAAGTTTTTGGCATTCAGCTGGTACGCTTATTGAGGCAACTTACACAGCTTATATTCATTTATTTTCTTTTTTATTAAATAGTGCACTACAGATTGTCGTCCTAAAACCCAAAAGTAAAATTTTTAGGGCCATGGATTCCCTCTGCAGATTTTGTGAGAGTAATGGTAGAGATTTTGGTGCATCAAACACGCACATTTTTTGCTGCAACTGATATTCATGCCCCGGAGGTTCTGAGATTAACATTTATTTTTTTTAAATGCAAAAGGCATACTTACAGGCCCAACAATGTCAGAAACATGCGAGACCGTAGTCCCGGAGGCTGCTCCCAAGTACATGACCTTCGCCCCCGGCTTAATGTGAATCTGGTCCACTCCTCCCAAGATGGCTGCCGCCAGCTTCGACCGGAAGGGATTCCATGCTCTGTACTCAATCTTCGTTTCTCCTTCCTGCAATTAAAACACGTCAGATGCACAAACCGGCCAATAAAAGTACCATTACCCATGACCAGCTGACCAGGTTTAGTATTCGATCAACACAACACTACGTCACGGTAACCCAGCCCAAGCCAATAGGGCCGCAAGCAACTAGACCATTAATTAAAGGGACGTAACTGAACCCCTTGGTTCAACAGTGGTTAAAGGGGATCTGGAAGTGTCATCTTTCCTTCCAGTGCGACACAAAGGAGGGCAACACTGCCGGATTCGAGTGACCGGGAAATATCAGGAAGGGTAACCTCACCTCCACGTTCATCCGCTTCTCGCCGTACACAGACTCTCCCACAACCATGTTCTTAGTCACCAGGGCATCCTCCTTCCCACGGCAGATAAACACACCTAGAGATGGAAGTGAGGAAGAGGGAAGGAGGGGGAAAGAGAGGGAAAGGGAGGGGGAGATTAAGAAAGAGAGGGAAAGAATGGTGTAATTTGCAGAGAAGGACTCGACCCAAACATGACACGCCTAAGATTATGCAACCAGAATGCTAACACCACACATTTATTTTTATGATCTTCGGTTATAGCACTTTAAGCCAATTGAGGAACCTTAGAGTATATGGAATCACTCAGCCAATACCATTTACACAAAACAGACTTTAGTTCAAACAATCCTTTGTCACAACAAACTTTTGTCTCAAATCTATCTTAATTTTCCACATGAGCAGTGCCGTTATTTGGACATTTTCTGTCCATGGTCCCAACTGAGACATAAAAGGGTAGATAAGCATTAAATATTTAGATTTGCTTGCACAGAACACACTTTAAACAGATGGTCTGACGCATACATCCGAACATTACATTACTTTGAACAGCGAGACAACTTACACCTAGAAACCAACAAACAAAAACTTTCACAATTCAAACTGAATGCTAACATTTAAGTAACAAAATCAATGCAATTAATGTGTTCACATTAGAGCCCTTCATAAGAGCACACAATTACGCGCTCGTTAAAACTGCATGGTTTTGCAAAGAAACACCAGCACATACACTTGCTTTTGTGAAAGTCAACATGGGTTTGCAAAAATATTTTTCTTTGTCAGAATGATATGTTGCTGCTTTGCTGGGTCTGAGAATGTGAAAAATGTATAAATAAAATCTATCATTCACCGTTACCTCAAACATGTCACCACATATCAACCGGATTTCCAAAATCATAAGCAGCTACTTCTACCACTTGCTGACATCACTGACTGAGAATGAAGCAGATCAGATTGTTCACACCATGTGAGATGTGTATGGCTTATCTTAAGAAATTGTAAAAAATAAAAATAAAATAAAAAAATGTAAATCAGCAAATGCTGGAACAGGAAAGGTTTCTATACGGTAGTGATTTTGGCTCACTGTTCATCCCAAATCAAACTGGGTCTTACCTTCATGTCTGTGGGGCTCAACTGTCACCTTCCTGCCCCCTCTGAAGCCTCCGCGTCCAGCTCCTCTACCTCCTCTGCCCCCACGTCCGCCTCCTCGGCCACGGAACCCCCCTTCTCCACTTGGGGACCGGAACCCTCCACCTTTCACATAAGCACGGGGGGAGGGGCGGTTTAGGCTCAGACTACCTCAAAACATCACTCAAGTAGCAACACACTCGAATTTAATGCCCTGTAATGGGCACACTGTGAATGGGAGCCGGATAGAGTTATAGCCCCGTTTCTTATAATGAGCAATTAAAGGTGGACCACGAGATTAGAATACCCTAACAAACATAACCAGTCACAGCTGACTCATTTATATAACTACTATTGATCACACAAAATGCGTTAACCCCCTTTCACCACTAGATGGCAAACATGAAAGGGATAGTTATCTTTCCGAAATTGTGGTATAATTTCACTAGCCAACTACACGTTTTCAAAAGGCAGAGTGCTTTTGTGCATGGTGACTGATACAATTTCCAACGGTTTGTCCGATTTATAATGGCTGGCATGGCTAAATGGACCAGTATATTACGTGTGCGCGCACCGGTCGCAGTCCAAATTAAAAATAAACGATGGATATGAAAACAAAGGTTAGAGGAACTTGCGACTTACCACCACCTCTGCCGCCACGGAAGCCTCCTCTTCCACCTCTATCGCCGAAGCCACCTCTATCGCCGAAGCCACCTCTATCGCCGAAGCCACCTCTCCCCCCGCCACCTCTAAATCCGCGGCCGCCACCACCACCTCGCGGACTGAATCCTACAAAGTAAAGTACATTTCAAGTTAACATGAACATGGTTAACAACACGGGATTAGCCTGCTTGATTTCTGTTTGAGGGGTTCTCACCTAAGGGAGTCGTTTACCTCGTTCTATTGGGGGTTTGGGGGCTGATATGTTTAATTATCTCTGGGTTACTCTGTAAAGTGTCTGTGACAGTCTTCTGCGAAATTAAATGAACACAAGTAGCTACGCTTTTACAATGGCTCACATTAAATCCATAAAACGTTTGTTGATGGAAAGTCTTTGGAGAACACCACAAACAAATACGCTATATTAGCAGCGCATCTTCGAGTCACACCAATCTACATGGTCCATACTAGCTACCTAGCTAGTTTCGAGAGAATAAATCACACATTCTGTTAGATAATCTAATTCGCCCGATCAAAACATTGTTTCACAACATTGAATGTTTGAAGATTCATACGCGGCGTGTTTTGACTTATATTTCTACAGTTTATGTTTTAGACAGACCGGTGCTGAAGGATCTGGACCACATGGCGACAGCACCATTTTAACGGATTTAGCCAACGCAGCTAGCTAGTGCTCAGTATAATATTTGTTAGCAAGCAAATAAAGCTGACCATGTAGCCATCCAGCGAGACTTGGACAACAGGCTTTCAGTGTTCACGCAAAAGTATTTAGCCTTATTACCAAAAATGTTGGCTGGCTACCATGTTGCAAGACAGCAACATGTTGCACATGCCGTCTCTGCAGAAGATAACTAGCTAGCTTGCATTAGCCAGCTTGCTGCGACAATCGCCGACGCATCAAAATGGGACAAATGTCGTAGCTATTAATTGCAAAAAAAAAAGAAATCAAACTGGGGGGGAAAAAACTAACCAACAAGTATTTCACTAATGTAGCAATTCGCCGCAAATACAATTACCGTCTCTAAATATTAGCAGTAGGCTACATTTTAAGCCGACTAAGCTATGTGCGACGTGTAAACTTCTCCGCAAAGTCTTAAATAACAAGTTTAACAAATAATGCCTTTATAGTTTACTCTTAACGTAAACAATCGTGTAAACGTGTTACCTATAAATTCAACTACACTTACCTGGTCTCATATCGGTTTAATATATTATTTCTAGCTATACTCTTCCAACTTGTCTTTATTCGACCGTCGTCTTCCGTATCCAAGTGCGAAAAAAGCATGAACGCACATGTGGCTACCACGCCATGTCGCCACTCCCACAATGCCTCGCGTGTTAAAAAAAAGAAAGAAAAAAAAAGACATACAGCTATTCCGCAGTTTGTTAGTGTCGCCCTCTAGCTTGGAGGAACAGGGATTTTCAGGGTGGGTGTGTCCATCAAATCCATGTTAAACACACTTTCCATTGAATGTTTGATTAAACGAAAAGCTGCAAACGTAAGTAGTCTATTATATGTGAGTAGTAACACGTATGTAAATTCAAAGCTACGCAAGTATAGTCAGAAGAAATGGATGAAAATACTTCAATGGCAGTTCTCGACGGTTATTTCTTGAGAATCATTTCAATAGCTTCCAGTGCCCCCGTGTGGTATCTCAAGTTTTTCTGCTCGACTCACGTGAAAGGGAAGAGGGGAATCATTATCGTGCATCGGCGAATTATTTTATTTTGTAACATCCTCGCAAAATACAGATGGATGACGATGCCTGTCTTTCTTGAGAATCCCCCTTTCTATTTCGTTCTGCATTATTTCTTCCAACGACACTTTTTGTAGACTTTTGCCATTTTCCAGCAACTGATTATACAGCTAGATTAGGGGTGGGCCACGAGGGTTGTATCTGTTTCTGGTTGTCATGCCGACTTGTGGCCTTCATTTTTTAATTTGCCCTAATATTTATGCCATCTGATATTTAGCTACAATTCTTGCATGAATGACTGTCCTTGTGTCCACATATAAAGCGTTTTACTGGGATCTAATCTATGAGTGAACCAGTGCTGGTACAGCCGATTAGCTCATTTGACCAGGGTTATGGGTAGAAAGAAAACCTGCATACACACTGGCCCTCCAGGACTGGTGCTCACCCCAAGGGGAGATAGTCATTGAAATGGTTCAGCACCTTGTTCACAGGTACAACAGTAGCACCCCCATATGTAAAATGAATGTACAACCATTGATTTGTGAGTCCAGTTCCCTAACAATTATGTGACTCCACTGCCCACAGTGGTCCCTAGGCAAGACGCCTTTTTTACGACATTGCAGAAGGTTGTGTAAGCAGAGCAATACAGCACAAAATCCAGGAGGCCGTGAGAGAGTCACTTTTGTGACTTATGAATGGATTTGGTGATGGATTAAGTTGCAAAAAAACAAATGTGACTGCATTGAGACATACTGATCAGAAGCTTCTCTTTAAGCCTGTTATCTAAGCTGTGGTGAGAGACGGAGTTGGATATCCAGCCTCCGTTGGTGGGCAAGCTCACCATCTGACAGGAGCTTACGCATTGTGTTGCGATGCCCGTCTGGATGTTCAGCTGCTCCATCCAACTGAAGCCATTTGGGAAACCTGAGATTTACAAACGACTGCCGAGTAGCACGCAATCACCCCCATCATTCGCACAGGATTTTAACCAAGTGTGTCTTTGACAGATCCATTACATCCATTGCTTTTTTTGGATTTGTTGTGCATATGTGTGTGGCAGAGCTGCCTGGTTCATTTCAGAATCCCTAGCCGAAGATATCGCAAAGCTAACACAAAAATCAAATGTGGAAAATAAAAAAATAAAAAATCAACATCAACAAACTACCTGCTAATGAAATGCAAATATGGTTCTGCTCAGGTTATAGCCAATGGGAGTCAGGCATCTGCTGGTTTTGTCATTATTTGGCTAAAGAGTCTACACACCTTGTTCTCAATTGGCCTTAGGTCTTGTTGCTGTTGTGCATACATGTGTGTGTGTGTCTGTATGTGTGCCTTTGTGTATGTGTATGTGTGTGCGTGTGTTTGTGTGCATGGAATATACACAGACAAAAAGCACTACGATGTCTGGTGTACCACCAAACGTCAACCCACGCACATGCAAAAAAAAAACCTGTTCTCTGATATTGATGTTGTACCCTACAGGTCTTTGTATATATGGTCTGTGTATATTCTGATATTGTAATTTTGTGAATATTTTCATGTTCATTTGCCTCCTAAAATCCAACTGCACGTCCATGTTATATGAGGTGGTAACAGACCGTTACAGGATTTGGACTTGCTATCGATAAACCTGTAATTGTACTGGAAATAAAGTCCCATTTCAAATGTGATGGAGGTTGGTTAGAAAGCATTAGGGTGAGTAATCTCCATCAGTTTTTGGAAAGCTTTTTGGACACTTGGCATGCTTTATAAAAACATACTCTCATATATGTGAATAAAATACATTTGAAGGTTTTTCTTTTGTATCAAGAGATCTGTTTCAATAGACAAATTAGCTTTTCTGTTCATCCATGTGTCTGGACAAAAAGATATGCTGATGCTTTGTATTTGGGGATATTTGGGGACACTTAAGGACATCTGGTGCAGTTTTTGGAAAACTTATGTGGAATTTGAATGCATGTCGATATCTTTACCAAATTCTGTACACAAGTTGATATCAAGTTTGGGCACAAATAT
Source organism: Conger conger (assembly GCF_963514075.1). Taxonomy (NCBI): domain Eukaryota; kingdom Metazoa; phylum Chordata; class Actinopteri; order Anguilliformes; family Congridae; genus Conger; species Conger conger. The sequence goes on along the minus strand of NC_083760.1, from coordinate 84,218,465 downwards.
AAAGTAGTTCTGCATTGGTCCTTGAGAAAACATAAGGCGTTTTGTATTTCCTTTGTATTTTAGTGGCAATTTTGTATATACCGTATGTACAAAAATGTGTTCTGTCTCAAACTTCTGAATGATACAAGCCTCTTCTTTAAGTCTTCAACCATGTGTGTCCAGTAAATCGTTTTTGAGACATTGACGCTTTTATGGGACAAGTAAAAAAAATAGGTGGAAATTGCCCTTGAGGGGGGGCAAAGTGGAAAGGGTTAATTCATTTTATTGAGGGGAAAAAAAGTACAATTTCCAATATATTATCCTATGAAATTCCCAACCCTACTGAAAAAGAAAGGATTTCACGTGAAGCTGTTCATCTCAAATCTAGCTGGGTATCACCTGGAAGGAATGTTGATCACTCAACTAAAATAAAATGGGATATAGAATTGAAAATAAATGGATCATAAAATTATAAATATGATATGAAAAGGACTCATGTTGTGCAAATAGCATTTCAAAATGCTTCATATTTTTGGGAATAAACTAAGTATCAATATACAGTACTGACAGCTCAGTAACCCACATACAGTACATCTTTGTATCAAAAAGTTAGCCTAGCCAATTAATAGTTACAATTTTAAGAAATAATATTGACAACATATAAAATATAGACGAGACAAATATATAAAAGGCAGCTGTTGAGCACTAATAAAAGATACACTTATTCTCTGCTAGAAAAAGGTTGATTAATTGTAGCCATGGAAAGTATTGGAGGACATACTGATACCACTTAATTCCTATTATTCTAACTTTGTAGTTGTAAATTAATAACATCGTGTTGAATCTAAGGGAATCAAGAATATCCGCCTGTATGTAATTCCAGCCGGTTTCTTCATAACATTCAGTTTGTTCTTCTCCTCTGCTTCCCCACCCCAGGAGCGAAAAGGACTGGACACATGAGCGGATTGTTTCATGTTTCCCTTCACTAGAACCAGACTATAGATCAAATGCATTTGAAGGCAAATGCAAACATGGTACATTCTTATTGTTAAGTAGCACTAGTGAAAATGCAAGTGTAAATACTTACTCAATCTGTATACTTACAAAAAAAAAAAAAAAGGATTTTGAATGTTTGCAGATCATTCTGAATATGTGAACAAGAACATATTTACGAATGTGCAGCCAGATGGGGTTACACATAATCCCCTTTTCTGGATGTCAGCTGCATTGAAAACTCTTCTCCCCTCAAAAAGGAATATAACAGGAGCAATAATAACGTCTAGGAAATTGTGACAGCTGCTAAAAACAAGGTCTATAAATTAAATAAATAAGTCACTACAAGTTGGAGTGATACGTATGAAAATTCAAATGAAGCTGCAATGAAATGTGCTGAGTTCAGATTAAACAAAGGAACAAATGCAGAGACTACTTGCATAATGTATTAGAATGCATGTACATGTGCACTGGATAAACCACATCACACCAATACCGAGAACCGCCAGACTGCCTGCACATTGTTCACGTCTACACAGTAAAATATTCAGCATCAAACAGAGCTAATGTGAGTCCAACAAGAATGAGACAAACTCTTATCAGAGTGAAATGTGCTGTCGGGGGTTGATTGAACGCTGAATATTTTACCGGGTGAAGTGCTGCTCCACTGCAGCTCATTCGCCGTTTCACCCATCATGTCGAAGGAAAGCCAGGGCCTGAAACAGCATCCGGTAAGTAATCTAATGTAATGTGCTGTATGACAATGTTTGACTGTGTGCCAGATGCCAGAGGGGAAGAAAAAAAAACAGGTGCCACTGTTAAATCATGAGTGAAAATGCTATGGTGAATTTGTCTTTGAAGTCGCTAAAGATGAAAGCTTCTCACCTTATACCATTTCTCTCCTTCTTGTCTTTCTAAACCCTTCAGGACGATTTGCGTCCCTTTCTACACCTCTATTACCCCACACCAGTGGTTCCCAATGCCCATGGGCCACTTACAGAATCAATATATCTTTTATGACCCACCCTGTTTATAGCCTGACTTGCACTCAAACATTAAATGATTTTTAAAAGCCATTTACTCTTAACCCATGTATGTTAGGCATTTTATGTACGAGGTCCAGTATTTAATCTGACTGGTGAGAATGCTGATGGAAAGCGTGTAATAAACAGTGAAGTATTTGATTGCTTCATCTACCGTTTTGACATTTTGATGCTACTTGGATCGAGTCTTCCATTTTCAAAACAGATCTTTGTCTCCGTGGGGTTTTACCTGGATAAATGAAGGTGAAATCAAATCTTGTGATGCATCCCAGCCCCCTTCCATGACCCACAGTTTGGGAGCCGCCGCCCTGGACTAGTGACCATAAAGAACAGGTGAGAAAAACTTGGGATGTTTGTGAGGAACCTTATTCCCTCCTTCTTCATCTTCACAAATTCCCTTGCAGGTGGGTCCCTCCCTCCCAAGATGGTGGGACATTTCCAAGTCCCAGGCGTCCATTTTAACTTGTCACTCATGTCCACTGTACAAGTCCCCGGGGCGTCCATTTTAACTTGTCACTCGTCCCCGCCATACATCTTGTTGACGTCGCCGTTGGTGACGTTCTCGCCGTCCCCCTCCGGTTCTCCGCCGCTCTCCTCCTGCCCTCTCTCCAGCTCCTCTGCCCGGCTGGGGGCTTCCTCTGAGGCCTCGGGGGGAGATGGGGGCGGCAGGGGGATCTCCTCGCCCTTCTTGGCCAGCTCGGCCAGCTCTCGGGCGGAGAGGGCGGGCGTGGGCGTGGGGTAGGTGTGGTGGAAGGTGTCGTAGTCCACCTCGTAGAAGCCCTCCTCTAGAGACAGGACCGGGGTGAAGCGCTGCCCCCACAGAACCTCCGAGTCCAGGTACGAGCTGCGGGCCTGGCACGTCATCCCTGAGAGAGAGAGAGAGAGAGAGAGAGGGAGAGAAAGAAAAAGAGACAAAAAGAGGGACAAAAAGAGGGCGTGAGGGGAAGAGGGGAAGAGGGGGGAGGGAGAGAGGGGGATAGATGGACAGACGGAAAGGCAGGGGGGATGGAGAGAGGTGGAGAGAGGGGAGAGATTGATGGAAAGAGAGAGGGAGGGAGAGAGAGAAAGAGACAAAAAGAGGGACAAAAAGAGGGCGCGAGGGGAAGAGGGGAAGAGGGGGGAGGGAGAGAGGGGTATAGATGGACAGACGGAAAGGCAGGGGGGATGGAGAGAGGTGGAGAGAGGGGAGAGATTGATGGAAAGAGAGAGGGAGGGAGAGAGAGAAAGAGACAAAAAGAGGGACAAAAAGAGGGCGCGAGGGGAAGAGGGGAAGAGGGGGGAGGGAGAGAGGGGTATAGATGGACAGACGGAAAGGCAGGGGGGATGGAGAGAGGTGGAGAGAGGGGAGAGATTGATGGAAAGAGGGAGGGAGAGAGGGAGGGAGAGAGGAAGAGAGGGAGATAAATTATAAAGAGAGTTATTCCAATTTAATCACCATGCACTCCCACTTCCCAAATATGACAGTTCCTGAAAACTATCTATAATTCTGGAGAAAGGCCCTCTTGCAGCCAGACATCTGCACAGGGGGGATGTAAGAGAAGAGAAGATCATGGCTTCACTCTTCAGTTCTGCATTTCTGTCATTCCTGCAAGATTTCTGGATGTTTGCAAACTGACACCTTCACTGGTGGCATTAATTATACATTTAAACTCTTGATTGAATGGCGACATGAAACTCTCAAGCATTTTTAGACCTCCGTGTGCGTTTGCTGTGAAGAGACCATACACGTATATACAAAAACAAAACATGAAACTGTTAAGTCACCTCACCTGGGCCACGTTCAGCCCTGGTAAAACGGATTAAAAAAATGTTTCTTGTGGTTTCTTGTGTCTGAACAGGTTGCTGATATTAAGGCAATAACAGAAACTGGCAGACCCTGTGGCTCTCCAGGCCCAGGAGTGAAGATCATACGGGAATAAGGTATGGGGATCTAACCTACCGAGCACCTTTTCTCCTCCTGGGCCTGCCCTACGATCTCCCTCACTCCTGTCTGTTCAATCCTTATACCTCTACATTACATTACATTACATTACATTATTGGCATTTGGCAGACGCTCTTATCCAGAGCGACGTACAGTTGATTAGACTAAGCGGGAGACAATCCTCCCCTGGAGCAATGCAGGGTTAAGGGCCTTGCTCAAGGGCCCAACGGCTGTGCGGATCTTATTGTGGCTACACCGGGATTAGAACCACCAACCTTGCGTGTCCCAGTCACTTACCTTAACCACTACGCTACAGGCCCCCCTGCTAAGTGACTGCTACAATAACAATAACCATAAATGTGCTTTTGCACATATAATACCGATAATACCAGCCGCAATTTGAATGATTCTGTTAATCTACTTCAGAATTTTGGTAATGAATCATTTTACCAAACACAAAGCCCACTGTGAGTTATCATTGAAAGTACAATAAAGGTACATTACAGTATGATGCAATTCAATAAAATAACGAATAAGTGCATCCCCAGGTAAGAACTGACTCATCAGGTTGAGACAACCAGTGGGGTTTTAAGTAAATCAATAATGATTTTTAAGATAATCATAAAAACAAAACGATGGCTTATAGAGAGATGTCTATTTGATTTCACGGCAAAGTTACCCAGAGAGACTTTGAAGGTGCATCTCTGAGAATTTTGTCATTCTCATCGTTTGGTGCTATGATATCAAATGAAAAGCCAAAAGCAAGATGATCAAGAAAGAATGAAAACACAGACTACAGCACAGCAGCCATTTTGAGCATTTTGAGTCATTCTAAAAAAGTATGGTGTGTGTGTGTGTTTGTGCACGTGCGCATGCATGTGTGTGTTTGGGGGGGGATTGCCAGTTCGATTCTGCCCTGGGTGTGTCAAAGTGTCCCTGTCTAAGACACCTAACCCCTAAATGGTTAGGTGTCTTGCTGGTTGGTGTCTTGCATGGCAGTCAATCGCCATTAGTGTGTGTGTGAGTGTGTGTATAAATGGGTGAATGAAAAGCATCAGTTGTTCAGTGCTTTGGATAAAGGCGCTATATAAATGGCAATAATTGACCATTCATTTGTATATGTGTGTTAGTATATGTCTGTATCTCTGTGTGTGTATGCATGTACACTCACTGAGCACTTTATTAGGTATTTATTGGTCTTGTTTTTTTTTTAACTTTTTGCTATCGCCTATCAAATTCATGTGTAGAGGGCAAGAGAAGGGGTAAGCATGGGGTATCAGACCCAGGAGGATGGGGAGAGAGAGGTCACTCTGCTATGATGGGGCAATAAGGACAGACTAATGCAGAACTGCTTCAAAATGGAAGTAAACCTGAAGTGCTGAGATAATTAGCCAGAGTACGAGTTAATAACACTGTTAGAGACTGCTCGCCCATCAGTGGTGGGGGTGGGGGGGTTAAATTGTTTTGGGATATGCTGCTTTTCCTGTGATATTTGATTATTTTGCTCATGCTACGTGTGCAGCTCAGCGTGAGATTCTGTGAAGATTCAGATAAGATATCACAGGGGAAAATGAATTAGACCGGGAGAACCTGAATACATGAATATACAACAGGCCGATGTGAATATAGAGGCACAGGAGCGCTTTCTCCTGCACACACACACACACACTTACACACTCTCTCTCACACACACACACACACACACACTCACACACACACACTCACACTCAAGCGCACACACAAACACACACATAAACACACAGACATGCATACACACATGGGCACACATACACACAGCACACACACAAACATGCATACACAGACATGCATACACACACAAACACACATACATACACACAGACATACACACACACACACACACAAACATGTATACACACACGGACACACATACACACAGCACACACAAACATGCATACACACACAAGTGCACACACAAGCACACAAACATGCAGACACGCGCACACACTCACACAAGCACACACACAGACGCACACGCATACACACACAAGTGCACACACACACACTCACAAGCGGACACACTCTGTAAGCATGCAAATGCTTTGGTGTGCATACACATACAGATGCATATATACAGACACACACACATACAAACATGCACACACACAAGCGCACACATGCAAACAACAGCTGATTATTTATGTGCAGATGCACTATAAATAGCTTGTGCGCATTTCCATCTTCCGCTCAAGTGAACCTTGTGCAACCACATTAATTACATCATGTTTTACCCACAGAAAAGCAGCTAATTCACTGCGACACACTCAGTGTTCCAACACACACCAAAACATGCTTCACATCCAGACACACTTACAAATATACACTTACAAATATGCACAAACACACACATGCTCAGACACACACTCACATAAACAAACACACCCACGCATACCCACACACATGCAAATGCGCATACACACACAATCATACACACACACAAACACATACATGCGCTCGCACACACACATACACAGACACATACACATACATGTGCACGCACACACATACACACGCACACACACATACAAACATACATACATGCATGCGCACACACATATATGCACACACACATACAAAGACACATACATGTGCATGCACACACAAACGTACACACACATACACACACACACACACACACACATACATGTGCACGCACACACATACACTGACTCATACACATACATGTGCACGCACACACATACACGCACACACATACACAGACTCATACACATACATACACGCACACACATACACAGACTCATACACATACATGCGCGCACACACATACACACACAGAGGTAAGGCACGTGGCATCTCTGCTGCGATAGCGCTGCTCTATCAAGCGTACAGTCACCCGCTAGCTGCTCGCCTTTGGCACCACTGCCAGCCAGCATTTCTCAAATCGGCACAACAGCAATCTGCCATTGGCATGTTGAGGCAAAGCAGTGCAGACAAGGATTGTTCCTTAAGAGAATGCAGAGGAGACTGTGAGCGGTGTTGTCGCCAGCAAACCGCCATACTGCTGAACGCAGAGCCCGAAGCTGGCCGTGAAGGTGCTGGAGTTCTGGGCGGCCACTAGAGGGAGTCGGAGGTTGAGTCTTTCTCACAGTGATGCTGGACCGTTTATAAGAGATTTTCTCTTGTACAATCCTGCATGCTTTTGAATGGTACCTGCTTAACTGACGTTGTAATTGTACGAACATTTATATAACAATCATGATTTTTCTTCTTTGAACGTCAATCAATTACAGATAAGCCTGACCAGATTTAATAAAGAAACCAACTGACATGTGCTGTACTACATAACATAGCCTGAAAGATTTATGTCACATTTGAATTTTTAGCTGTTTGCAGATACTCTTATTCATATTGAATTCCAGAGATTCTTTAAATGCAATCTATTTTTATAGCTGTATATTACTGATACCATTGAGGTGAGGTGCCTTAACCCTAGCCCTTGTGTGAATGTACAATCCTATTACAACCACAGAATCACAATCCCAGCTTTCTAACCACCATGATACTCTGTGTGTGTGTGTGTGTGTGTGTGTGTGTGTGTGTGTCTACGTGCATGCATCAGCTGATTTTTGCGGTCACAGACTCTATGAATATATGCATTCAATATCACATTTTATCATCGGTATGATATGATATGAAGGCTTATTCATGTCTTTTGAGTCAACTGATTTCAGCTCCCTCCTACCTACTGCTGGTAGCTGCAGGTGCTCTGGAACAAATTATGGTGAATGTTAAAGGGATATAATCCTGCAATTTCTCAGTTTTCCTGTTTGTTTTTGATTGGCCCTGACAGTTATGTGTCCGACAAATTATATTTTAGATACCTGTAGGCATTATGTCAGGTATAAGGGCATTGGCAAGTTTGTGTTTCGGGCCACTTCGGGTAACTTTGTCAAAAAAACCAAAACAAAATCTTAATCACCATAAAGGGTGTCAGCACAGAGGACAGTGCAGGGGTAATTAGCGGAGTGTGATTGCAGATCTCGGTAAATGTCTCGTCACATCTATCCACAATTAGCCAAACCCTTGGAGGCCTTGTGCGTCGCTCTGACAACGTAAAGTTCCAACAGACTGCGTGGAAACAAAAGACCCCATACATCAGAACTTCTGATTCCTATGGAAACGGCCATCGTATGACGTCTTTTTAGAACAGCTGGTTCGTCAACGATCCCTAAAGAGACCAATGGTGACAGGTGAGTCAGACCAGAAAACCGAAGCTATGCCCTTGAAATCCTTTGTTCTGCTTGTTGTCTCTCCTTGGTTAGATTGTTTTAAGTCGTATTCCTTTTATTTTTTAAAAATAATTTTGAATAACTTTGTTTGTGGAAAGTTATAGCCACACAGACCTGCGCAAATGGGAGGACCCACTTGGCCCTGACCGTTGCCCATTGCCGGCACGTTATAGCCGCGATGTGAGAGGGAAAATCCGATCAGGACTTTATTTGGGCTTCCCTTACCCCTGCCTGACTTCCTTTCCTTAATTTCCCAGAGGCTGTTCTATTGACAGCCCCCCCCCCCACAAATAGCCATCTCCGGAGGCCCTCACTAGACAAGCGCTAATAGACTGTATTAGCATAGGGAACAATGCGGGGGCAATTAGCGCGGTATAATTGCAGTTCTCAGCAAGTGTATTCACACTGGTTGTCAATTAGCGGGATCCTGGGAGACCCCTCGCGATCGCAGCTGAAAACAGGATGTTGTGACTGCGGCTCTTTACACCTTGAATCACCACGGATATTATTATTATTGATATCAGTTCCCTTTTTCAGTTTTCAGTCAGTATAATTAGCACAAGCAGCAGTTTAATTATTTTTCTTGATTTGCTGTTTTCATTCACCGTCTCTGTCAGCATGGGGTCGCACAGATACGCAGGTGTCAGAGGGAGGTTTCGTGGCTCGGGAGATGAGCCCGGGACGCTATGGTTACGTGCGAGTTTGCTTTCTGCAATTCATCGATAAAAATTTCTGAGAGATGTAAAAACACACATTTAACACATCTGTTAAATGTGTATGTGCGGGGTGTTTAGAGATGTGTCTTGACACATGATGTGTGCTGCAGAATGTGACATCACTAGACGAAAGCGATAAAAGCTTGGTTAGTTTCCCTTACTTGGGGACTGTTGGTCTATTGCTCTGCAGTCGCCTCATCACAAAACCCACAGCACACATGTCTATGTATGCCCCCATCCCCTGCACCAAAAGCCCTCACCTGTCGCCTCCACCATCCCCTCCAGGATGACCACGATCTCAAACTCCTCGCGGGCGAGCTGGGCCTGTGAGATCTCCCAGAAGGGGCTGCCCTCGTTGAACTCGTGGCAGATGATGAGCGGCGACACCAGGAACAGACGGTCGTCGCCGGTGTCGAAGCCCACGTTGATGTCGGTCTGGTTGAGCGGGATGAACTCGCCCTCCTTGGTCTGCTTGGAGCGGATGAGCTTGGCGCGGATGGAGGCCTCCACGATGTGCGAGTTCCGCAGGTCGCCCACCCGGAACATCAGGCACAGCCGGCCGTCCCGCAGCGACACCACGGCCTGGTGCGAGAACATCAGCGTCTCCGCCCGCTTCTTGGGCTGCGAGATCTTCACGAACATGCAGCCCACCATGAAGGCGTTGACGATGGAGCCCAGGATGGCCTGCACCAGCAGCAGGACGATGCCCTCGGGGCACTTGTCCGTGATGACGCGGTAGCCGTAGCCGATGGTGGTCTCCGTCTCGATGGAGAAGAGGAAGGCCGAGACGAAGCCGTTGAGGTTGTTGACGCAGGGCGTCCAGCCATCGTCGTCTGCGTGCTCCAGGTCGCCGCGGATGTAGGCGATGAGCCACCAGAAGAGGCCGAAGAAGACCCAGGTGGTGGTGTAGACCAGGGTGAAGACCAGCAGGTTGAAGCGCCACTTGAGGTCCACCAGCGTGGTGAAGATGTCGCTCAGGTAGCGGTAGGTCTCCCGCACATTGCCGTGGTGAACGTTGCACTTGCCGTCTTTCTCCACGTACCGCTGCCGCCGTTTCTTGGCCACGCCCCCGGCGGTTTTGCCGGCGTTGCCGCCGCCCCCGGCCATGCCCCCCACCACCATGGTGCGGTCTGTGGGCACCTGCACAGCGGGTGGGGGCGGGGGGGGTGGGGGGGTGCAGAAGAGGAAGCAGACAGAGGTTATGGACACTCAACAGGAAATACAGAGAGAAGAGAATTCAGACGTGGAAACAAAGTCCTTCATTTGTAAAGGGGCAAAAACAGTATGTATGCTCTCGGAAAGAAAGGTACAACATAACCAAAAAATGTACAATGCTTTTTGCTGGGGTGTTACCCTATATGTGCATAGCCAGCAATATACAATTATTTTTGCTTGGAAAATGTATTCATTTGTACCCAAAGAACATGACTGGACTTTCAGGTTACATTTGGGAAATGTGATCCTTGAAGAACACAAATGTACCTCCATTGTCACTTAATTTCTGATGCTGCAAGTACAGAAAGCGAACAGAGTAGGAACTCAGATGTGCCTGAGGAACAGAGTAGGAACTCCGATGTGCCTGAGGAACAGAAGGGGGACAGTGACGGGTCACCTTGCCCTTGGGGTCATTCCAGTGTTGCTTTGGCAGCTTGTGGCCTTGCTTCTCCACGTCTTGGCCCATCCTGCCCTTGAAGCTATTCATGACCGAGAAGCCAGGGGCCACAGTGAGTGTCTCTGACCCAGAACAGTACCCCCAAACCTGGGTACGCACTCTGGATGGCCTGGGTGAAGAGAGGGGAAAAAAGGAGGAAAACATAGATCACTTCAGAGACTGAACCCTGAAAAGAGATCCAGAGCTAAAGCTTTCATCATGCAATACAAGATTTCTTAAACACACCTTGATTTGGATAAAGGCTGCAGTGTACCAATTCTGCACTTTCCAGCATCCACAGGCAACTGTTTTACACTTTTGCTTTACAGGAAAAACAGTGACCAACAGAGGGAGAACCCCATCTATAAATCAAGCCTTTTATGTTCCAAGGTACTAAAGCTCTTGAAACGTTTTCACATTTCAACAAGAAATCAACAAAACCAAATAATATTTTTTTAAAGATCCTGAGCAAAGTTTTTTTTGTTGTTAAAAAAGTGTCTCCTAAGACAAAATATAAAGTTGATTTCTTACTTCATATTTATACACAGGACTATAATAACACTTCTCATTATTTCACAGCTGGGAATGCGTATTTGATATCTGTTTCTTCTGATTTGTGGTATTCATACCAATGGGCAACTTGCAGACTGGAGCTTATCACTGGACTGGGGGAGGAAATGGGAGTGCGTAGAGGAATCCCACACAGACAGAGCATGCAGGCTCATCCAGTGTAGGGGAAAATTCACAGAACAAAAGATCTCCCTCCTAAAAGCATGATAAACAATCACAAGTCAAAATCAGACTCAACCTTGATGAGCAGGCTGGTTCCTCCAAAACTCTCGATGATGTATGCTGAAAGTGTATCAATATATCCATATGAAAGTATGATATGTAACCTGTACAGTTTCAAACTGACTAACTGCTGCTTGTTATCAAATCAAATGAACCTAGAACATTAATTATAGCTGAGCTTATGAAAACGCAAGAAACCACAGTGAAAACTGTTGAAATGAGAGCAAAGAATGCAAAGAATGCAACGTACATTTACTCACAGAAGAGAATATTAATCAAATGTTTAGTATGTCTGTATATTAGAAAAGAATATTAGAAGAGAATATTTATCAAATGTTTAGTATGTCTGTATATTTTCAATGCTTCAATGCTGCTTAGTGCGTTTTAGAAAAGTGACCCCAAGTGACTTTATAGAGATTTGGCAGAGCATGACTGAACTTTGTACACAGTTGGCAGAGCATGAGGACTTTGGGCGATTTGCCACAATGATGTTTGCACCTGTTGGGGGGAGGAGTTGTGGGAAGAGTTAAGATAAGATCAGTGTGGGTGATTTGCCACAATGAGGTTTGAGGAGGAGTTGTAGGAGGATTAACTGTGCATAAAATGGGTGTAAAAATGACAGTCCAGGTCCATGTTTTTGGTCCGGCTTTATGCACTTGTGCTAAATAAAGTCTGATTTTCCTGAAGAGCTTGCTGCCGTGGTGTCTTTTCCCTCATGAAGATGTTTTTCGACAAATTGGAGATTTGGACTCTGTCTTTTCCTAGACACGACACCAGGATCCAAACTCCAGGATCCAAACTCCAGGATCCAAACTCCAAGATTCAAACTCAAGCTTTCATTGCACAGGGTCGTTGAGTGCAGTGGCCATGAGTCCAGTGCTGCCTTTGTACAGGGAGGACAAGGGAGGGAGGGAGGACAAGATCAACAGGCGCTTCCTGGCATCACAGTCGCACAAGCGGCCTGAACTAGTGGCCTGGTGATCCAGAGTCCCTCCTCCTGGCTCCATGGGTCTGTTATCCACAGTTCAACAGCGCGCTTAATTCCAGCCGTCAGTAAACTCCAAAGGCATTTTACCACACTGATAACAAATGGCAAAGGTGAGTCATTAGCCCCGGAACAGCGTACGCCTCCGGGGAGCCTTGCGCCCACCCATCGGTGGGCATTGGAAGCCGTGTCTCTGCATCTCCAGTTCCTCGATTTCTCCCCCCTTTCCGTCAATACTGAAAGTGGTGGAAATCTGTGTAATCTGTGTAATCTGTGTAATCTGTGTAATCTCTGTGGCTCATGGCACTCTTTGAAGGCAAGATAAAGAGGAAGGAGATGAGCGACAATATCAAAATAATCAAAAGCAAGACTTTTTGGGAACTTGGTCATCTTTATACATTTTAAACCTGTCTTGTCAAACTAGTCAAAATTGTGTGTGTGTGTGTGTGTGTGTGTGTATATATGTGCATCTGTGAGTATATGTGTGTGTGTGCATATGGATATAATTTCAGCTCAGCTCACAGTGGTGCGGATCGGTCCTGGTGGGAGCCCCGTATTTCTGTGTGCATACTTAATGCTCACAGTGGTGAGCCCAGGGAGAGACCGAGATTAAAGCCCTGAGCGCAGACTCCTGCTGTCCGGAGCAGGGGGGGGAGGTGGCGCGCTGGCACAGCTAAAACCTGATCCGCACCGATCTCTCTTAATTACACCATGTCCAACAGCAGCACAGCACCATGTCCAACACAGCAGCACATACAGGCCTTCCTCTCGTGTACCCTTACTGCACTTAGATTTAACATTTTATGTTTTTTGTTGCTTTTGTTGCTCTCCTTTAAACACTATCCAAATGACACACCTATGGCCAGCATACACTTTTTTTCTATTGTTATCAGTGGTTGGTCTTAAAGACAGTTAAAGACATTTCTGTACAGGACTGAAGTGCAACAGAAGACTCCTAAAACAAGGGGAAGCAGTACAAAGAGCACGTGGTTATTCTTCTCTGACTGCAGAATTCTTTGAACATGGAGCAGACACGGGCTTCACCAGAGCTCGGGCGGCTGATGATCTTAATTTCCAGATTGATAATAATGCGGGTAACGGATCGACCCCACGTTTCCGTGGCGAGTCGCTGGCAATGCTAAATTCCTCGCTGCCCCGTGGCTAATAACACTGTCTGGCGCGTGGTGGGCCGTCGTAGGTACTCTGCGAACGTGCGAATCAGCATTAGCGGGGCTAGGCTGTGGAGGCTGAAGTGAAAGGGGGGACTCCGGAGGTCAGCCAATGAAAACCTTTAAAAAATAATGGAGAAGGGGTGGGGGCTGGACACATACAAGAAGACAATGGGGGGGGGGGGGGGGGGGTGAGAGAAGGAGAGGGAAAGAGGGTTGAGAAAGAGAGAGAGGAAAGAACAAATGAGAATCATGCTGAGTGATCGGAGAGAATGAAAGCAAATGATTGGGGCTTTCGTGGTGTTAAATACAATGGGCAAACCCTTTGTATTACTAATGCATGGGTGTGGGGGGCGGGGGGGGGGGGTCTATGTGAAGGAAAAAATCCTGCATGTGCTAGAAGGCTTCAACAAAACCTTTTTGATTTTGAACAAACCAAACATCCCTCAACCCCAACCCCCAAAAATAAAAATCACATTTTAAACAATTCCGGTTGTCAGCCAGCAAAAATGAGTGGAGAGTAAAATGTATTTATAAAAAACAATAATTGAAGTTACATTATTCAGTAGCAGTGCTTGTAGCAGTGATAGTAGTAATACTTTCTTAAGTGTTGCATATCTGATTTTCCATTTCAGTGCAGTGGCTCGGGTAGTGCCATTTTTATCAGCACTGTGCAACGATGGACAGTGAGCGATTGATTTGGGCTGAACACACAGACCTCTGTCCTCCCGGAGGATGCTCACAGGCATGCAGACCCATTTTAAATCAGGTTCTGAAGTGTCAACAACCTTGTTTCTATTCCCATTCATAACTCCAAATGTTAAACCCCCCCCCCCCCCCCCCCAAGTCCCCAATCTCCTCTGGGCATTGCTATTATCCGCATGAAAATTACTGTTTCAATTGCAGTGTGGTTTGTTTTTCACGGACGTCTTGATAGCGAAAGCAAATGTGACATCTCTTGCACCACAACTAAAGCTGAGTTCAGTACTGAAGACACAAAGGCCAGACAGGAGAGGAACACAGTCTGGACATGTCTCTCCCTTTCATTGTGACTTTAAAAGGCCCATGTGGCCAGCATTTAAAATAGACATTATGTAGTCCCAACAGGGCCAGTCTCCAAATGCACCAGCCAATATTTTTATGGTTCTTTTAAAAGAGAGTAAGGGTCAGAAAGAAAGAAAGAGATAAAGAAAGAAGAAGAAGAGTTAAGATCACTCTACTGGTCACCATAGCACTGACTTTCCCTGGCCAAAAAAGCTCTGTGAGTCATTGTCCATCGGCCAAAATTGATGAGGTCATAATGAAAGGGATAATAACGGTTGATGAGGTCATAATGAAAGGGAGAATAGAGGTTGATGAGGTCATAATAAAAGGGAGAAAAAAGGTTGATGAGGTCATAATAAAAAGGAGAATAAAGGTTGATGAGGTCATAATGAAAGGGAGTATAAAGGTTGATGAGGTGATAATAAAAAGGAGAATAGAGGTGGATGAAGTCATAATAAAGAGGAGAATAGAGGTGGATGAGGTCATAATAAAGGAGAGGGTGGAGGGAGCAGGTCCAACGGCCCAAGCGAATGTGACGGATGGCCTCGCTCCCCTTCCTGTCTGGGAGGGGGGTGGAGGGGTGTTGGGGGGCAGGTGGAGGATTGGGGTGATTGGAGTTTGAGGGGGAGGGAAGACATGGCTTTATGACCAGGAGCCTTGGCCAGACTTGTGTTGGCTTCATTTTCTCCCAGTGCCTTTAATCACATCAGCCCCTGGAGCCAGTCAGATGGGACGGGACAATGTAATGCCAGGGTTGCACTGAGAACACAGACACACACTGTACAAACACACACACACTGCACACACACACACTCTACCCACCCACACACACTCTATACACACACACACACACACACACTATATACACACACTGCACACACACATTCTACCCACCCACACACACACACACTATATACACACACATTGCACACACACACACACTGTACCCACCCAGACAAACACACACATACTATATACACACACACTGCACACATACACTCTACACACCCACACACAATATACACACACTCTCTACCCACCCACACACTATATACACACACACTGCGCACACACACACTCTACCCACCCACACACCCACTATATATACAGACACACACTGTACACACACACACACACACACATAATGCACACATGCACAAACACACACACACACACACACACACACACAGCATGGTTGCTGTTTGTTCCTGCTCTGTCTCTTCTTGGTCAGCGCTCCAGCGGTATTGGGACACATGTCAGGCTGACTGATGCAAGGAATACCAAAGAGGAAGAGAGGAGAGGAAAAGGTCACCAATCAGAAGACCCCGCTCCGTCCTGGAGTCTTAAAGAGGCCCTGAGTGTAAAATACTCCAGCACAGACCTTTCGCCCCTTTGCCCTTTTTTCATCGCCTTACATGGATCACTGATCGTCCTCTCTCCCTCTCTCTCTGGATCCACCCTCTCTGTCCCTCTCTCTCCTGTCTATCACCAACTCCCTCTCTATCTTTCATTCAATCTGGACTGTTTTAATTTGTTCCTGGTAAAAGCATAATCATGGGCTGGAGAGGAAAAATGATCTCAGCAGAATGGAGTGAGCATTTCTCCACTGGCCACGGACAGAAGCAGAAACAAAGAGACTGGATTTACTGGGATTGATCCCAAGCCACTCGCAGCAATGGATAAATGTGTACTTCTCCCATTTCATACAGCGGGAGCAGTCGTTGTGTCATAACCTCAGCGCTCCGATCTTTGTCACGTGACTTTTACCAAGCCACACCCCTGCACCCCCGTCCTACCTGAATTCAGTTTGATTGACAGCTGGGCTCCTGTGAAAGGAACACGGCGAGAAGAAAGGTGTGAGACAATGTGAACCCAGAGGAAGCTAGGAGAGGGGGAGAAAAAGGAGGTATGGAGAGAGAAAGAGAGAGAGTGAGAGGGAGAGTAAGGAAGGGAGGGGGGAGAGTGAGGGGAGGGTGAGGGAAAGTGAGAGGCGGGGGAGAGAAAGGAAAAGAGAGACAGAGGGAGAGAGAGATAGAGGGGGGAGGGAGACAGAATGGGAGTGAGGGAAAGTGACAGGGAGAAAAGGAGAGAGGGAGAGAGAGAGGGGGACTGAAAAAGAGAGGGAGGGAGAGAGAGAGGGACTGAGGGAGAGAGAGACAGAGGGAGAGAGAGAGGGACTGAGGGAGGGAGAGACAGAGGGAGAGAGAGACAGAGGGAGAGAGAGAGGGACTGAGGGAGGGAGAGAGAGAGGGACTGAGGGAGGGAGAGAGAGACAGAGGGAGAGACAGAAGGAGAAAAGGAGGGAAAGAGGGAGGGAGGGGGAGCGAGACAGAGGGAGAGGAGTGAAGGAGGGAGAAAAGGAGAGAGGGAGGGGGAGAGAGTGACAGAGGGAGAAAAGGAGGGAGAGAGGGAGGGAGGGGGAGAGAGAGAAACAGGGAGAAAAGGAGGGAGAGAGGGGGATTTGTGGGAGAAAGAGAGGGGTTGAAAGAGGAAAGGAATTAAATTATGATGTTGGGTGAGGGGAAGGTTTTCAGGGGCTCCAGGACTAAATGTGGGTTTTACAGGACGGGGGAACAGTTGGCTGTGCATTTAAAAATGATAGTGATTTAAGAAATGAATTCAGCATTGCTATGGAAACTTCAACTGCTGCTAAATCTCCTTCTTCCCTCCGGCAGAGCAGACAAAGATCCCACATCAACATTTTCATCAAATTGTCACAAACACAAGTCCTGATTCTAGGAGGGAATTTCTTTGTGGCTGTTTTTTTTTATAGCCTTGAAAATCATTATTGAACAGTTTCTTTTGTTATTATGAAAAAACTTTGTTTGTTCACCCTTCCATCTTCTCTGGACTCAGGTGTTCCGGACAACACACAACATTCAGATAGAGCAGTTTAAAAGTTGAAAAGGGATAGCGTCAGAGTGTCGGAGTGAAATGTACTCTGTCCGATCCTGATGCTGTGTTATGACAGCACTACAGACTGTCGTAAATGTGCTCATTTGACCTCTGACCTGTGATGTTACAGCCAAGCACACAAAGCACAGTGGACGGTACGTCTGTCAGTTTTTGACTTTTGCAAACAGCTGAACAGGCCTGAGGGCTGGTTAATGAACTGGTCTCAGGTCTGGGGGCGGGTTAATGAACCGGTCTCAGGTCTGGGGGCGGGTTAATGAACCGGTCTCAGGTCTGGGGGCTGGTTAATGAACTGGTCTCAGGCCTGAGGGCTGGTTAATGAACTGGTCTCAGGTCTGGGGGCGGGTTAATGAACCGGTCTCAGGTCTGGGGGCTGGTTAATGAACTGGTCTCAGGCCTGAGGGCTGGTTAATGAACTAGTCTCAGGCCTGAGGGCTGGTTAATGAACTGGTCTCAGGTCTGGGGGCGGGTTAATGAACCGGTCTCAGGTCTGGGGGCTGGTTAATGAACTGGTCTCAGGCCTGAGGGCGGGTTAATGAACTAGTCTCAGGCCTGAGGGCTGGTTAATGAACTGGTCTCAGGTCTGGGGGCGGGTTAATGAACCGGTCTCAGGTCTGGGGGCTGGTTAATGAACTGGTCTCAGGCCTGAGGGCTGGTTAATGAACTGGTCTCAGGCCTGAGGGCTGGTTAATGAACTAGTCTCAGGCCTGAGGGCTGGTTAATGAACTGGTCTCAGGTCTGGGGGCTGGTTAATGAACCAGTATCAGGTCTGGGGGCTCATTAATTAACTGGTCTCAGGCCTGAGGGCGGGTTAATGAACTTGTCTCAGGCCTGCGGGCTGGTTAATGAACTGGTCTCAGGTCTGGGGGCTGGTTAATGAACTGGTCTCAGGTCTGGGGGCTGGTTAATGAACTGGTCTCAGGTCTGGGGGCTCATTAATTAACTGGTCTCAGGTCTGGGGGCTGGTTAATGAACTGGTCTCAGGTCTGGGGGCGGGTTAATGAACCGGTCTCAGGTCTGGGGGCTCATTAATGAACTGGTCTCAGGTCTGGGGGCTGGTTAATGAACTGGTCTCAGGCCTGAGGGCTGGTTAATGAACTAGTCTTTGGTCTGAGGGCTGGTTAATGAACTAGTCTCAGGCCTGCAGGCTGGTTAATGAACTGGTCTCAGGTCTGGGGGCGGGTTAATGAACTGGTCTCAGGTCTGGGGGCGGGTTAATGAACCGGTCTCAGGTCTGGGGGCTCATTAATTAACTGGTCTCAGGTCTGGGGGCTCATTAATTAACTGGTCTCAGGTCTGGGGGCTCATTAATTAACCGGTCTCAGGTCTGGGGGCTGGTTAATGAACTGGTCTCAGGTCTGGGGGCTCATTAATGAACCGGTCTCAGGTCTGGGGGCTCATTAATTAACTGGTCTCAGGTCTGGGGGCTCATTAATGAACCGGTCTCAGGTCTGGGGGCTCATTAATGAACCGGTCTCAGGTCTGGGGGCTCATTAATTAACTGGTCTCAGGTCTGGGGGCTCATTAATGAACTGGTCTCAGGCCTGAGGGCTGGTTAATGAACTGGTCTCAGGTCTGGGGGCGGGTTAATGAACCGGTCTCAGGTCTGGGGGCTGGTTAATGAACTGGTCTCAGGCCTGAGGGCTGGTTAATGAACTGGTCTCAGGCCTGAGGGCTGGTTAATGAACTAGTCTCAGGCCTGAGGGCTGGTTAATGAACTGGTCTCAGGTCTGGGGGCTGGTTAATGAACCAGTATCAGGTCTGGGGGCTCATTAATTAACTGGTCTCAGGCCTGAGGGCGGGTTAATGAACTTGTCTCAGGCCTGCGGGCTGGTTAATGAACTGGTCTCAGGTCTGGGGGCTGGTTAATGAACTGGTCTCAGGTCTGGGGGCTGGTTAATGAACTGGTCTCAGGTCTGGGGGCTCATTAATTAACTGGTCTCAGGTCTGGGGGCTGGTTAATGAACTGGTCTCAGGTCTGGGGGCGGGTTAATGAACCGGTCTCAGGTCTGGGGGCTCATTAATGAACTGGTCTCAGGTCTGGGGGCTGGTTAATGAACTGGTCTCAGGCCTGAGGGCTGGTTAATGAACTAGTCTTTGGTCTGAGGGCTGGTTAATGAACTAGTCTCAGGCCTGCAGGCTGGTTAATGAACTGGTCTCAGGTCTGGGGGCGGGTTAATGAACTGGTCTCAGGTCTGGGGGCGGGTTAATGAACCGGTCTCAGGTCTGGGGGCTCATTAATTAACTGGTCTCAGGTCTGGGGGCTCATTAATTAACTGGTCTCAGGTCTGGGGGCTCATTAATTAACCGGTCTCAGGTCTGGGGGCTGGTTAATGAACTGGTCTCAGGTCTGGGGGCTCATTAATGAACCGGTCTCAGGTCTGGGGGCTCATTAATTAACTGGTCTCAGGTCTGGGGGCTCATTAATGAACCGGTCTCAGGTCTGGGGGCTCATTAATGAACTAGTCTCAGGTCTGGGGGCTCATTAATGAACTGGTCTCAGGTATGGTCGGGGTAGGCAGGATTAAGTAGAATATGTTTATTTTCTGAACGCAGCAGCTCCAACAATCAAAGCACTTGTTAAGATGTTCAGATCTCTGAATAGTGGCATTGTGTGCCAGAACCCCTCACTTAACCAACATATATGTTATGGTGATTTTAATTCATTATTATTATTAAGAATGACAATTGTCAATTAAATTGCCAAATTCTTGAATAGGTCAGTCTCCAGTAAACTAGTGGAATCAACCAACATGTCTCTTCAGTGACAAAATTTGCAGGAGGTTAGGCCCATAGATTGCAGGCCTAGATTAGGGTATATATGTAATATAATACTGCCCCATGCAATTACCCTGGTCCTCTCTCTGGCCACAATCTAAACACAACATATCTTACAAAACCCTTCTCCCTTATTTGTTTTTGTTTTGCAGCAAAGCTTTAGGCTTATTCAGTCACACTCGTAACCCCCCTCCGCGAATAGAAGGGGCTTTTGTTTTTGTCTGTTGTATCTGAAGGCTACCTCAATAATGAATCAGGTGTAGTGGTGAACGCAGGTCGCTGGAACCAGTGTCAGACTGTGTGGAGACGACACAGAAACACGCAATAAAAAGGATGAACGTGTCCACACTTTTCGGTGTGGGCTGCCGGGGAGAAATAACAGTTAATTAAGCACTTGTACAGGTAAAAAGCACTCTTATTTTCTATGAAGTGCAACGCCACATCAGTCCATTAGGCAGTTCTGGTGTTTGTTCAGTTTGCCTGTCCTCTCACCCCTGAACAAATCAGCTGAAATGGGGGCTAGAAAAGAAAAACGCGCATCCGAAATAGACCTCGCTTCCAAGCGCTCGATGGAGCAATTTTATTTATTATTTTTTTGCATTAGTGCACAAGAGGCCTGCCTGGACCTCTTTTTTCACTCCATAGGTATGGCATTTTTCATCCAGTGTCTGGACAAGTGGAGTGTCCCAGGCTTGTTTTCAATGTGACTTTTCTCTGAAGCACGGAAAGGTGGATCCTTTGCTTGGAGGAAAAAACACAGGATCCCCAGGGAAGATTTTCCAGGGTTTAATTAGAAGCCTGGTGTAGATGTTGTGGTCATCTCAAGGCTTCTAACGTCCTCGATTACCGTATTTGATTGCCTAATTACCGTGACAAGCTGCTGGGCAAAGACTGGAGGCAGAAAAGGCTGAGTTCAACCTTATCTTCCATCTCCCTGGTAACCAAAGGGTAAGGGTTTTATATCTTATAGCCTTTCATGGAGTCCTCTGTAATATCAGAACAATGACTACAATTACTAATCGGTGGATGAAAATTCTGTGAACTGCCTGTCTGTTTGCTTCCCTCAAAGGGTAAAACAAAAACCTGGTCATGGAAATGAATAATACTGTTGCCACTTGTACACTTTTGACTAAAGGAAGTTAAGCACAGTACATTATTAAACCTTCTTTTGTCGCCTTGTTCCTACAACATGACAAGAAATAGGAAAAATAAAAAATAATTGACAACGCCTCTGTCATTGTCCAAAGAAATCAGAATTTTGTCCTCATTTAACATAACTTATCTCACCCAAGAGTTTCCTCTCTCCCTCTCCAGAATTGGAGCTGACGTAGATGCCACGGCCGCGAAGCCTTTGGAACTATTGACTATTGGCAGCGCGTGAGATCTCCAGGTGCGCTCCCGGACAAACGAGTCAGGACGAACGGTTTGAGAATGCAAAAAACAGCAGAAGGCGTCAGATTGACTCGGACAGAATGTGACAGCGGCCCGGCCTCAGCGTCACAGACGTCCAACGAATCTCTTCTCCTGTTTTACACAAGCATATGCAGTATTGTGTGTAATGCCGTTAATTCTAGAAATTAATGTAATAATAATAATAATAATAATAATAATAATAATAATAATAATAATAATAATAATAATATGCAATTAACGTGTGATTACTTTTCTCAGCCATGGAAGTACTATTGTACTATTGTAGAATTAGCCTACAGACTCGATAAAATAAGAAAAACACGATCCGCACTGCCATTGTGTTTAAATAAGGCCAATAAAAGAGACCCTCGAATACAATTTGGGACCTAATTCACAGCGGGATAACACCACCTTCATACCTTTCTCCATCTCCGCTAACACCAACGCAAAGTACTCCACAGCCGTGGAGTGCAGCTGATAATGGAGCGCGTGCCTTGATCACAGCCCGCCTGCCCCTCGAACGGCTTTTTAACAGCGACGCCCACGGTTCAAAAAACACATGGACATGTGCAATAGGAACGGTCCACACACAGCTCTGTATATTTAATCATCTCCCGCTGTTGTTAAGTCGTAGGACTCCCCCAGTACCCACCCACCCCCACCCCAACCGCCACCCTTGACCGAAACCCAACCCACACGCTATTGGTTCCACTTAAATTAACCCAATTTGCCGAGGTCAGCCAGTGGTCTCCGGTTATGAAATACAATTGTTTCATTTATTTCCGGACAACAGGATGGAAACAGCTGGGCGTGTCATATTTGACTGTACAGTTAAAATTATTATTCGGAAATGAACGCGTATTGGCCGTGCGTTCAAGTAATTAACAATATAATCTCACTTCCAATACACCGCGAATAATCGGAGCCTACGGAACCATGGACAGCGCAGGAGACAACCGTGTCAGATCGAAGAATTTATTCAGCGACATATTATTGACTATACGTTTTCAGAGTAGGCTACCAGCAACTACAGTGAAAAGTATTAGTTTATCCTACAAGACAATTTCCAGATTTGTATTCAAATTAAAGGAATGGTATTGCAGTTCATATTATAATTTCTATAATTTCAGTCTCACACAGTAATAAACTGCCATACAAGGGCAGTCCCACTTTAACTACTGTTTTATTAAAGCGTGAAGACGTATCATAGTTGTGTTTTGACTTAGTTACGGCAACGTTCATGGTAATTTTGTTCAGATAGCTACCCCTACATGGCGAGTGAAGTTAACAAAATTAGGGCAGGTATGTTCCTATCTCTATTGGCCGACACTCGCCATGTATACACGTGCCCTGAATGGTGTATCCTAGTGATGTAAATAGACCAAGACAACTATGGTGTAAGCTCTTTGAGCGTTTGATTACTCAGATGCTGTAGGCTATGCGACAGAGAATAAGCAGTGTAAATCCAATATGCAGCGAAACCTGAAAAAAATGATGTACTATTATTCTCTGAAAGCAATTTGATCATGAAAATAGCTTCATTGTGTCGTTGTAATGATCTGATTTAATTCATGCTTGTTCGGATGCAAGTGGAAATGTGCAGCTGACCGTGTTCTGAAGTAACCATAACCAGTGAAGTGAATTATTATTGGTGAATTCGAGCGTATAGTAACATCTTCTTGACCTTTGGAGACGGTATAATTATAGCAGGCTGCACTCGGCTACTTGAATGTTAGCTGAACAACGCACAACACCCCCCCAGGCAGTTGCAACGCTTGTGTTTTAATTTAGGCTTCACCTATAGCCTATAGCATCGCATTAGCTTGAGAACGTCTTGTCTTTTTCATCGATCCCTTCAAGCAGTCAAAATTTACGGCGCAATACATAATGTGTTTTGCATGGAGAGAAATTAAGAGAAATGGAGCGATCACACCCTTTATAAAGAATTGGAATGGATAACACAGCTTCTCGAACACAAACAGCCTCTGGCGTGATTGCCGTTGACTGTCACTTCTGGGATTATAATTTATTTAACACGAATACCGTGAATGACAAAGAGCAGCCAGGCTCGTTCACGCTTCGCTCTCGCATATCTCAAATCCTCTATTCTGGTTTATCTAATAATGAATAATTCAATTCAACTACAACTACAAAAAATAAACTATAGCCTGTGTAATGAGAGACAGCGAGAACTGTCAGAATAGTCAGGATAAAATAGCCTTGACTTTGGCTATCAGAATGCGTTGACAAAAGTACTTCTCTGCCACTACTGCTGCACAGTGTCTATTATATATGAGTTTATAAGGTTTTGAAGCCGATATACCCGAGCTGTATATCACACGTGCTCGCGCTCCATTCATAAATCCAACCGACACAATTGATTCTCTAGGCACATCCACGCGCATCAAGTGCGCTGAGACCGGTAAATAAATAAAACAATACAAACAACACTAATATGATTCGGTTCCTATTTTATTTCCCAGTAGATTATTAAGATAAATATTCACATAAAAGAATTATTGATGATAAATTGTGCGGGCCTACAGAGACGAGGCAGAGGCAGGGCTGAAACATATAGCCAAAGTGAGAAGAGGGAATGGTGAGGGATAACGTGCGATCCGATCGCAATTCAGGATACATTCCACATTAATCTTTTTTTTTTCTGTCTTTCCACCAATGATTCCCTCGAGACTCCTTGGCTCCTTCCGTTGTGCCATGTTAAAGCGCCTTATGCAAACATGCGTACAGTTACGCGTTAATATAGATAAAACATGTAAATTTATATTTATGTCCAAATATTTCATACACGCACACAATTAATAATTATATCTACATAGGCCTACATCGGTTCGGAAAGATGAATGGTGATCGCTAACCCACAAGGCTGAACAACACGGACACACTCGCTAAAAGGCAGGGTTTTTTGAGACTTGATTCGAAGTTTTCTCAAAACAGCTTTGGGTCCCAAAATCAAGTGCCCCGTAACATATTTTCTGCGTTTACTCGTCTAAAACTTCGGATGCCAATATTTTCATTATTTTACAACCAGGATTTCCTGCCTGGACAGCGAATTCATATTTTTCACTCTGCACAATAGATTCCCTTTAAAACACAGATATGACCGTCAAAATAGGCTATATGAATAATCTATGCGAGAAGCCTACTTTTGTCTCCATATAAATATTAGGTACTTGCACGTTCCAATTATACAAACATGGCAAGTGCTAATGGAGACCGTGGAAATATTTCCCTGTAATATGCACACAAAGGAGAAACGGAATTAGGTGCTCACCTTTATTGTTTCGAATGGGGGTTGCTTCGCCTTTCGACCTAAATAGATGACTATAAGGAGGAGTCGTATGAAATCTCCCAGCAACAGCCCTCTGGAAGGGAGGCTCATGAAAACCAGTGTCGGACCGCACCAGTGAAACGTATCCACACGCCTGTTCCTCCCCTTTGTCAACGAAGTTACTCTTTAGAGGTACAATTGTGAATGAAACAAGACAGTCATTGTTACGTAGCGGTTAAGACCACTTCTAGTAGATTTGCTTCAAGTGCTGGTCTCCGCGACGTTACTAACAATTGCGATCTCGCTCAGTGAGTTTATAATGGGACGCCAATCGCCAATCTTAAAAAGTCCACAGCTATTTTCGCGCTCCTTTCTTTCCAAAGTCTGACGCCCAGCAATAAGTGAAAGAGAGCCCCAACTCGAGCAGATTCAAAGTGGTAGATGCAATGATCAGTTAAGGGTGGGTTTGTTTTAACCTCAAACCACACTCTACAAATGCAGGCAGAAGGAAAGAAAGAAAGAAAGAAAGAAAGAAAGAGAGAGAGAGAGATAGAGCGGAGACGTGGTGAGCTCAGGCACACGCGTATTTCCAATTCCTCCACGGTCCCCCCTCCCCCCACCACCATCGAGCACGCCGATGTTTATCCGTCGTTTTTTTACCGGGTAAGGAGAACAACTGTCCTGGAGCGTAGCGGCAGGCTTGACGAACGCGCACTTTCCGTGGGTACCAGTGATCGCCACGCATGTTAGGCTTGTTTCCTCACACCTACGAGGAAGTGGAGTCGCTAATACAATCGTAATCGCGTTGCATCATGCGCGCCTGCACATTGACACCCAGTTTTGACCCTGCCCCCTATCCCCTTCCTCTGTGCCCTTGGATGTTTCCAAAATGACATTTCCCGTAGGCTATACCCATTCATATGACCGAAAAACAGTCATATGAATATATGAACAGAAACAGAGCGATTTTGCCAAGGGAACTACATCGGTGCTCCCTTCCTTCCCCATATTCATGCAAAACGAGGACAATAGATTTTAACCATGCTATCCTGAAGCTCAGTTAGTGTTTAAATTAAATGCGGTTTTCATTTCCCTTTATTGCGCTTCTCCGGGCAAATTAGCAACTTCTCTCACTATATTGCTTAAACCACGTTAAAGCCTCGACTCCGAACATCATCCGTTCACATTAAATGTGTCAATTTTACTCTCAGTAATAATTAACACCAAGTTTAAGTGAGGTTCCCCTGTAAGTCTAGTACAGCCAACGGACTATGTTTAAAAGGGCTGCACTTCCTATGAATCACGATTATATGATATGGACGTGAATTTAAAATTGATGTAAATTTAAAGCTAACAATCTGCACTTTAACCTCATATTCTTTGCTTTATCTCAAATCCACTGTGCTTGAGTCCAGAGACAAAACTGCAATAATTGTTTCATCAGCCCAATGCTCCTGTATTTCACTGTAAATTATTTATGTAGCGTGTTCTCAAATACTTAATATTGAAACCCCAAATCACACCATCATGGGATGGAGGAGATGTTGTTTGTGTCCTGAGGCTGGCATATAAATAAGTATGAACACATTATGTTTTTCCTAGTTTCCCTACTACTTCCATACCTCCTGACATTACCTGCAACGAACCACACATCAGATCCACTGCCACACGCACTGAAGGCTTTTTTTCTCTGTTGCTACTTATTTGTGTGAGAATTTATTTTCTTTTGCTTTTTTAATTCAGTATTTGTCAGCATGGTTCCAAAAGAAAGGAAGAATTGCCACATGGAAATATTCTGTGACGCAATAGTCTGTGATGCAGACGGGGTCAGAGGGTAAGATGAGGAAACTGGGGACCAGGTCTGAAGTAACGCTCAAACAGCCAGATTTAGGGTGGCAGAATGAAACCTCTGCCTCATTTTATCTTCTTCTGCGTGGCGCCTCAATTTCCAGAGCTGTGGTTACATTGGGAAGAACACCCAGAGTCAAACAATTTACATACTCATTAAAAGTACCAATAAAATGCAATACAGAATAAGGTTCAATGTAAAACCTGGTCAGATATAATCCTCCAAAAATCTTTAATAGAGTAATATTTGGTATCTACTGGTTTCATTAAAACTCTCAAATTAAATTGCTTAAATTAATTTAACACTGAGAATGTTATCAAGTAAAACAGGACGCACTGATATATTTGGACTTGCCACACAAAAAATGGAGCTATGTCTTTTTTTTTACTGTGATACTAAGGGTGATCATTCATTATTCATTACTTTATATTTTTGTAGTTAATTCTCTTAACGGTCAGCCATTCCAAGTCAAATTACAGCATTCAAAACCACCACGATGCACTTGGAGACTGTATTTCTGGTGTACTCAATACCTCATGAGTGATATCAGGCATTGTTCCACCTCCTGCCATGAATCACGTGGAAGTCAGACAAAAGATCTATCAGAAACTGCCAATATCTGAGTGAATGTGTTGCTTCGTCCCTGTGATCTACTGTACGGTGAACACTTGTGAGTGTGTGCCACTGACTGAATTCATTATCAGAACAGAAACTTCTTCTAATGTCGTACCTCGGAAGAAGTACATACTAGCATCCATACTTCAATGTTATCAAATCACCCATGTCCAGATAAAGGTGATTTTATTTTATTTTATTTTTATTTCTCAGACACAACACACTGCTTTGTGGCTATGTCTCAAAGTCTCCCTATCAGCTCCCCATCGCAAAATCCGTTCATGTTAATATGATGACGAAAATCAAATCACATTGCAGGTTTCGGGGACAGAGAACCACTGACCTCCATGCCTTACAACCTTGTTTGTTCATTGGTTAAGCTGAAAGGCTTGGGCCTAAATCACCCAGTGAGATTGACAAACCCCTAAAGTGTTTCAGACCAGGAAGCCAGGAGGGATGGAACATTCCAGGAAGTAAACCTTTGGCCTGAAGAAACCATCTTCCCAGAATACATTGCTGCACCATGTGGTCTGCTCGCCCACAGGTAGCTTCCATGTGCGAAATACATATTAAATAATGTATTTTCCTGTATTTTTTAAGAATCAGACTGGGCTTTAATTCAGGTTTTTAGTGAGCTTCTCACCCTCAACATATCTCCTGATTTCCTGGAGAGGTGATTTCACAGAAACGTGCACTTCTGCCAACCATTTTCTTGAGCAATATAATTATGTTCTTCAAAAAGAAGAACAGTACAGCATACTTTACTAATATGTTGTTCGAAAGTGGTTAGAGTTGGAATTGATTTATTGATTGATCCACAGCGGAAATCATTGAAGTCCGGAAGGCTGAAAGCTTCTGAAACCATATGTGAAATTAGTTCAAAGACAAAACAAATGGCTATGTTTCAAATCCATCTTGAGCACAAAGTTCTCAGATGCATGATTACAGGCATGATTAAAGCAATGCTAAAGAACACACACAAAACTGTCCCCAAGACTAAGTGTTGGATCCCTTGGTATAGGTAAGAGGCCTGTGGCCAGCTATGACTGTTCACCTACACAGGAAACAGGCTTGTGCAATTTAGCTCCCATGGAGAACATTTTGTGTCAACTGTGTCAAGCTCATTTAATTAATGAGACCCTCTTAACGATGGTTAAATACAGTATGCTGTATTTCCAATGAACATTGATCGAGTAAATTGAAGTATTTGGAGTAATTCTGAGGAGGGTGAAAGAATGTCGTAGATATAGAATGGCGTAGATGACAGGATGCCAGAGTCAACCACAAATCGGTAGTGCATTTTTAGCAGAGTGAAGTAGCAATTAAAAAATAGTTTTAAAAAAGTCACAAGAAACACAGATGAGTCAAATGATCAGTGTGATACACTGGAGTTTTCCCAAGGCCATTTCTCCCAAAACAGACTGAGGTGAAGTCATGAACAACAGAGAAAGAGAAGGGAGTGAAGAGCCGGATGCTGGTGTGTGTGTGTGTGTGTGTGTGTGTGTGCGTGTGCGTGTGCGTGTGCGTGTGCGTGTGCGTGTGCGCGTGCGCGTGTGCGTGTTCGTGTGCGTGTGCGTGTGCGTGTGCTTGTGCTTGTGCGTGTGTGTGTTTGCATATGGCAATAAACGCACCCGGCGGCAGGGATGGTGCAGTGGGTAGCACTGCCGCCTCACAGCAAGGAGGTCCTGGGTTCGAATCCTCGTCGGCCGGGGCCTCTCTGTGTGGAGTTTGCATGTTACATTACATTACATTATTGGCATTTGGCAGATGCTCTTATCCAGAGCGACGTCTCCCCGTGTTTGAGTGGGTTTCCTCGGGGTACTCCGGTTTCCTCCCACAGTCCAAAGACATGCAGGGTAGGCTGATAGGAGATGCCCGTAGGTATGAGTGTGTGAGTGAATGGTGTGTGTGCCCTGCGATGGATTGGCGACCTGTCCAGGGTGTATTACTGTCTTTCGCCCAATGTATGCTGGGATAGGCTCCAGCCACCCTGCGACCCTGTTCAGGATAACCGGGTTAGGATAATGAATGAATGAATAAACGCACACATCCTTTGAGGGAAAACCAACCATTTAACAGTCAGGGAGCCTCATTAAGAATGACATAATAGGAAGTCACCTTTTATTTGACCGGGAATCGATTCCCAACTGTGGTTTATTGTTTAATTAACTGCGATGAGTCTATGCTAGCCCCCCTTTAACACTGAACTTTCATAAAGACATAAAGACAACCTAATTTGAATAAACATTTAGGCACAGGTTTTCTCACTATTACAGGAGGTACTCTGGGATGCCTTTCAGACTGGGATACCAGCATCAAATCAAGCAGGGCAAAACTATTTCATTGTTTGTTTCATGAAACTCCCCAGGGTTTTTCTAGTCACTGGATTGTGGCATTTAAAATGCATGAACGTATCTTTCAAACACTGATTAACATTAGACCTGATACAAAAACCTGGTTAGGGCAAATACAGACATGATTCCCACAGATGGTGATTCATATAGAATTAAGGTATCAGGTGATGTATGTCAAATATACAGAGGAGACATATTTATTTTCTAAATATAATAGGTTGCTCAAAGCATGAACTGAACATTCACTATTAATTAATCAATTAATTACTCTCTCTGTCTGTTTTTATATCTCCCAAGGATCGGATTGGTTTGAAAACAGGAGATTATGTGTTTTAAAATGTGCTCATCATCTCAAGGTGCCAACCAACTCCAAGTTAAATTATTATTATTAATGCAGATAGGTAGATATCAATTTACGAAACGTCTGTTCTTTTGAGTCAAATGCTAAAGGAACTTGTCCAACCCCTCTCTCTCTCTTTAATCCCTGGGTTTTCCACATTTCTCATGTCGAGTGATCGATCCTCTCCCCTGCTCCAACCGCCGTCGCTAATTAAGCTCGCGGGGCTTTCTTTCAGGTCGTATGCATAATTCATGACTACGTGCGCGGGTTACCGGTGAATTAAAATATCCTTTCCCCTTATTTGTGGCGACGAATATGTCATAGCCAGATAAGCTGTGGAGATAAAACATAAGGGACAGGAAGATTTTGAAATATTGTGAAATATTTTTGAGGTTTTTTTTTAAAGAATGGAAGAACTGGCAACTACTGAAAAGAGAAGATAAGCAAATATAAATTGAGAGGGAGTAGGCTTGTGATAAGGCCTATTGGTTATGTAACATTTGAACTGGCATTATGATACAGAATATTTCCCTCTTCTACAGAGAAAAATAAAGACAGAAAGGAGGTCATGGGATTCAATCTTGCCGCGACTTTTCTAAACAATGGCTGGAACAGCTCCTCCGCCTGAATTAATATTGTTTTATTATTGTCGTAAAATCACAGAAAATAAAAACACGATGTCTGGGTGACGGTGGGAGATCATCATCACGCCAAAATACTGCATTCAGCTGATGATGAAACCTCTCCCATTCAAACCGCATAGACAGTAGTATTCTCAGTGAGAGACTTGTGGTCATAGCCTTAACAGCAGGCGAATTAACTTAAATCAATCTTTGTAAATTATTGATTCAAGTTATGTTTAGCATGGCATCATGATGTCGGTCCATCAACTGCATATTATTAAACCAGAATTTAAGGACTATAAACACAGGCAGCGAGTCAACATGTCAATGAGCCTTTTTCAATGATGGGAAGGGATTTACAATGGTCTTGTAACCGTGTTTTAACACAAAAATCTTACCCATCGTACCTTTAAAGCACTAGCCAGGTGCTTAGGTATGCTTCAGCTAGCTGCTGAAGTTAATTATCAGCTGTAAAAGAGTAAAAGAATCAAACAGATCAAAAGGAAATGGTATACGGAAGTCACTCGACTAAAATGCCCGACACATAACTCTTTATTGGCCTGCAGTACAGTTGAGGGGGATTCGGGCTTTTGTCACCCAAAGATTGTAGGTTCCATTCCATGGGATGCTGTTGTGCCCTTGAGCAAGATACTTAAGTTGAATTGTTTCAGTACAAATTCAGTTGTGTGAACGGATACTACATAAAAGTCTCAGGCACCCTGGATGAGCGTACTGCCTAATATATCAAGGTAATAAAACCCAACCCATTTATATAAGTATAAGATCAGTTTATTGTATGAAAATCAATTTATTGAGATAAGAATAATATAATAAATTATTGTCCCACGATCCATTGTCCACCCTGTTATTCTAAAAGGAAAACACATCAGCTTGTATTATTATACAAATCTTTTTAATTTCCAGGAGGACCACGCACTGCAGGAATATCAGATTAGCTTCTGAACAGTAGGTCCTTTTATTATGATTATTTTTGTTATCATGTCTTTTGTCAAAATGTCAGAGTTTATACACATAGTATTAATGCTTTAATGTTTCCAAAATTAAAATGTAATGAAACTCATGATCTGAAATAAAAGTTAGATTTTAGAAAGAGTCCAAAGATTGTGATAATTGTGCTGGCAGTCCTCCCCCTGGTGTGTTGTTCTGTCAGCTGTTGCAGACTGGCCGTCTGCAGGTGTCAGGTAAGGCAGGCATGATGTTTCTGATAATGATATCTGTGTGTGGTATGTGCACGCTCTGGTCCTGGTAAGGCACCGGTCGATGCAGTTCTTCGGTCAATACTATTACCGTGTAGCAGTGTTCAGATTTAAGGGAAGGCAAGCTGCTCCATAACTGTGAGAGGAGGCCAATGTCTATATGAAATAATATCATGTTCCATAAAGGTTTTATGAAATAATAATATCATGTTCAATAAGGGTCTTATTATGTCTGTCGATAGTAGATGATCCATAACCTGAAAGTGGACATTTATAGTAAAGTCTTACGAAATGTTACCACATAATACTCTAACCAGTGCCAGTAATGCAGTCACTATGTCAACTACAGTAATAATAATAATAATAATAATAATAATAATAATAATAATAATAATAATAATATTTGTGTAGCTTTTTTCTAGCATACAGCACAAAGTGCTTTACATCAATAAAAAGGGCGGCCTGTAGTGTAGCGGTTAAGGTAAATAACTGGGACACACAAGGTCGGTGGTTCTAATCCCAGTGTAGCCACAATAAGATCCACACAGCCGTTGGGCCCTTGAGCAAGGCCCTTAAGGCCCTGCATTGCTCCAGGGGAGGATTGTCTCCTGCTTAGTCTAATCAACTGTACGTCGCTCTGGATAAGAGTGTCTGCTAAATGCCAATAATGTAATGTAAATATTTTTTTGCCTGCGTAAACAAACCATAGTGTTTTCAGTACGCACGCTGAGACTGTTACACACTGGCAGAAATGTTTTTTGAGACTTTATGAAACTTGGTTGATGTTTTACAACAAATAATGTATTTTGTGATGCCTACTTCTAAATAGAAGACTGCCTGTGGAAGAAATCACTTCTCTGAGTGAATATTTCTAAGGAGGCAAAAAACCCCTTGACTCCACATTAGAGGGCATTTTCAGTGACTTGACCACAATTTATATATGTGAGCATCTAATTACGTTCTCTAAATATTTTATTATTATCCAGTATGCTTATAAATAAGGTGCAGAACTGCTTTTGAATCATAAATGGCACGCAAAATTGTGGGATGTTTGACTTTTTGATGGGGGTTGAGGATTTTGCAAAAACTTCAATCAACGTACCGTGATCAATATATTAATATGCTAGATATCATTATCATATATGGTACTGTGCAAAAGGTTTAGGCAGGTGTGAAATAATGCTTTCAAAAATAGAAATGTTAATAGTTTATTTTTATCAATAAACTAAATGCATGAACAGAAGAAGTGAATGAACAGAAGAAAAGTCTAAATCAAATCAATATTTGGTGTGACCACCCTTTGCCTTCAAAACAGCCCTTCGACGAACAAAGCATTTTTTCACACCTACCTAAAATTTTTGGACAGTATTGTATATATATATATATATATATATATACAGTGCATCCGGAAAGTATTCACAGCGCTTCACTTTTCCCACATTTTGTTATGTTACAGCCTTATTCCAAAATGGAATAAATTCATTTTTTCCCTCAATATTCTACACACAACACCCCATAATGACAACATGAAAGAAGTTTTTTTGAAATTTTAGCAAATTTATTAAAAATAAAAAACTAAGAAATCACATGTACATAAGTATTCACAGCTTTTGCTCAATACTTTGGTGATGCACCTTTGGCAGCAATTACAGCCTCAAGTCTTTTTGAATATGATGCCACACCTATCTTTGGGCAGTTTCGCCCATTCCTCTTTGCAGCACCTCTCAAGCTCCATCAGGTTGGATGGGGAGTGTCAGTGCACAGCCATTTTCAGATCTCTCCAGAAATGTTAAATCGGATTCAAGTCTGGGCTCTGGCTGGGCCACTCAAAGACATTCACAGAGTTGTCCGGAAGCCACTCTTTGATATCTTGGCTGTGTGCTTAGGATCGTTGTCCTGCTGAAAGATGAACCTTTGCCCCAGTCTGAGGTCAAGAGCGCTCTGGAGCAGATTTTCATCCAGAATGTCTCTGTACATTGCTGCATTCATCTTTCCCTCAATCCTGACTAGTCTCCCAGTTCCTGCCGCTGAAAAACATCCCCACAGCATGATGCTGCCACCACCATGCTTCAATGTAAGGATGGTATTGGCCAGGTGATGAGCGGTGCCTGGTTTCCTCCAAACATGACGCCTGGCATTCACGCCAAAGAGTTCAATCTTTGTCTCATCAGACCAGATAATTTTGTTTCTCATGGTCTGAGAGTCCTTCAGGTGCCTTTTGGCAAACTCCAGGCGGGCTGCCATGTGCCTTTTACTAAGGAGTGGCTTTCGTCTGGCCACTCTACCATACAGGCCTGATTGGTGGATTGCTGCAGAGATGGTTGTCCTTGGAAGGTGCTCCTCTCTCCACAGAGGAACGCTGGAGCTCTGACAGAGTGACCATCGGGTTCTTGGTCACCTCCCTGACTAAGGCCCTTCTCCCCCGATTGCTCAGTTTAGACGGGCGGCCAGCTCTAGGAAGAGTCCTGGTGGTTCCGAACTTCTTCCATTTATGGATGATGGAGGCCACTGTGCTCATTGGGACCTTCAAAGCAGCAGAAATGTTTCTGTACCCTTCCCCAGATTTGTGCCTCAAGACAATCGTGTCTCGGAGGTCTACAGACAATTCCTTTGACTTCATGCTTGGTTTGTGCTCCGACATGCACTATCAACTGTGGGACCTTATATAGACAGGTGTGTGCCTTTCCAAATCATGTCCAATCAACTGAATTTACCACAGGTGGACTCCAATTAAGCTGTAGAAACATCTCAAGGTTGATCAGTGGAAACGGGATGCACCTGAGCTCAATTTTGAGCTTCATGGCAAAGGCTGTGAATACTTATGTACATGTGATTTCTGAGTTTTTTATTTTTAATAAAAAAAATAAAAATAACTTCTTTCATGTTGTTATTATGGGGTGTTGTGTGTAGAATTTTGAGGAAAAGTGAAGCGCTGTGAATACTTTCCGGATGCACTGTATATATTTGAAATCTTCTTGATCTGCTACTGCCAGAGGGGAGAGGGATGAGGAGGAGGTTGAGAGGGAGTGGTCGGGTGAGGGTGAGCCCATGTCCTTCAGTAGCATTTCTGCATCCAGCATAATTTAGTGTACAATATAAAGTATTTTACCTCGTAAGACGAATAATATAATTTGGTTACTACATGTCCTTTTGGAGTCCCCAAATGCAATGTTTGGAGACCCTCCTCGACAAAGCTTAGAAGAAGCAATGCTAAATGGTCATTTTTGGTGTTACTGTCACCACATTTGAGAGGTGATTTGACCAGCATTGTGGCTATGGCTGCATTGTGTGCAGAGCCAAAAGCATCGGCATCCACTCAAAAACAAAATAAAATTTCGGTGAGAAAAGCTTCCATTTCCACTGTGTTTGAGCATCTTTCTTTTCATAATACTTATTAGTATTAGTATTTTTTATTTATTTTGTTTTTTTACATAAATGTTATTATTATATTATTTATTATATTCATATTTATTATTTGAGTAATTCTGACTCTTGGAAAACAAACCCACAAGGGTTACCTTTCAGAAGAGACCAGGGTTATACTTGTCGTCAAAATTTGTTCAAGAATAGTAACCATTTTATTTTGGGGTTAAAGGGGAGACATGAGGGGTGACACTGGATGTCTGTATTCAGAGGTGGACTGCAGGCAACAGGCCTTCACAGAAATAAATGAAAGCAACAGTTAATGAGCCACAGTTGTGATGAGAAACCATTTACATAGCATGGTGTGAAATGATTATCACTCCTCCTGTTCACACGCACACACACACACAGCAAAACACATACACAAACACACAGACACACGCATACACACACACACACACACACATGCATACACACACACACACATACACACACGCACACACACACACACACAGCAAAACACATACACACACACACGTACGCATACACACACACACATACACACACGCACACACACACGCACACACGCACAGCAAAACACATACACACACACACGCATACACACACACATACACACACGCACACACACACACACAGCAAAACACATACACACACACGCGCATACACACACGCACACACACACAGCAAAACACACACACACGCATACACACACACACGCACACACACACATGCATACACACACGCACACACATACATGCATACACACACGCACACAAACAACGTCTCATTTCAAACACTGTCACATATGGAGTGGAGCGATCGATGGGGAAATGGGAGAGATCCAGTGTAATGGATCATGGGCTCTTCACCTCACCGCACCCTCTGCTGTACAGAACAAAAAGCAGTGCGAGAGGCCACGCATACTTCAAACTATTTTGGATTTTTTTCCCAATCTACACTCACCGAGCACTTTATTAGGAACATTTTTGCTTCATTACACCTAGTTATTCATGCAACTATCTAATCAACCAATTGTGTGGCAGCAGGGCAATGCGTACCATCATGTAGATACAGGTCAGGAGCTTAAGTTAATCAACCATCAGATTGGGGAAAAAAGTGACTGTGGAATGATTGTTGCTGGCAGACAGGGTGGATTGAGTATCTCAGAAACTGCTGATCTACTGGGATTTTTATGCACACTAGTGTCTAGAGTTTGCAAAGAATGTTGTAAAATCCATTGTGCAGCAGTAGACAGAAATGCCTTGTTAATGAATGACATCAGAGGAGAATAGCCAGGCTGATCAAAGCTGACAGGAAGGTGACAGTAACACAAACAACCATACATTACAACAGTGATATGCAGAAGAGCATCTTTGTACACACTTGTACTTTGTACAGAAGTCTAAAAAATAAGTCTAATAAACACCTAATAAAGTGTTAGCAGATGATCTTATCCAGAGTGATAAACATATCCATAGAGATGATCTTACACACAGCAAAAAATCTATTTACATAGCTGGATAGACTGTACACTGATGCAATGCAAGTTAGGTACTTTGCCCTAGAGTTTGATACCAAGGTCCTACTGGGAATCAAAGCCGCAACTTTTAGGTTGAAATACTAATTCCTTCCCCTTCTTTCCTGCTCAGACTCTGGTGCTCGTTCAATAGATTTTGTACCTCCTTACCGCCTCCCTCTTGGTATTACATTACAAATCAATCACAAGAACAAGTGCAAAAGTAGACCTGAGAGGACAGTACAGTTCCGAGTCCTAGTGTAAACATACAGAAATTCAGAACCCTTGAAGAGTACAATCAACATTCAAACTAGCATACCACTGTTGGTAGCTAGAATACAACAACAGCCAATAAAAACAACAATACCTATACAAGTAACGATATCTATACATAAGTGCCATTACGGTCTAAGGCTAATCACAGTGATTGTGAGTTGGGGAGGGAAAGGTGTAGCCTGAAGAGATGGGTCTTCAGTCTGCGCTTGAAGGAGGTCAGAGACTCTGCCATTTTGACATTCACCGGGAGGTCATTCCACCACCGTGGGACCAGGACAGACAGCAGTCGTGAACGTGAAGTGCAGGTGTGGCGAGGGGGAGGCACCAGACGGCACGAAGTGGCAGAACGGAGGGGTCTTGTTGGTATGAACAGGATTCAGGGGAGCATCGGAACTCTCTCACTGTGAGGTTGAGATCCCAAAACTCCCACTGCTGGGTCGGCACACACTGCTGCTTGGCACGGAGTGGGATTTGTGCGTCACCGTGAGGCAGAGGGACGCCCGCCCAGTGCAGTAAACCCTCCCGGAACCAGCTTAACGGGCCAAAACAGTGCTTTGACCTTCCGATGCCCTCGTCTGCCGCCCGACACCTCAGTCATTATTTTGGAGACTGTTTTCGGTTGATAATATATATTGTATTATATCTCATATACAATTACAAAACCCCAATTAAACCTCAAGCAAAGCGCATGGCAACAAATTAATGAAAATGCAGTTTACACTAAATTCCAAATTAAATGAGATTCTGGGAGAAGCACTGATAGGGGATCACAATATTGGTTTAGACAGGAATATATACTCACTGAGCACTTCATTAGGTATTAATTAGACTTATTTATTTTTTACTTATTGGTCTTCAGCTGCTGTAGCCTATCCACTTAGTGCTTGGTTTTGTTGTGTGTTCAGAGATGCTCTTCTGCATACAACTGTTGTAATGTGTGGTTATACTGTCACCTTCCTGTCAGCTTTCACCAGTCTGGCCCTTCTCCTTTGACCTCTCTCATTAACAACACGTTTTTGCCTGCAGTTCTGCACTGCTGTTCACTGGATGTTTTTTTGTTTTTCAAACCATTCTTTGCAAACTTTTGAGACTGTTGTGCGTGAAAATCCCAGGAGATCAGCAGCTTCTGAGATACTCACACTACCCTGTCTGGCACCAACAATCATTCCACAGTCAAAGTCACTTAGATCACATTTCCTCTCCATTCTGACATTTGCTCTTAAAAATGGCTGAGCCTCTTGACCACGTCTGTATGCTTTTATGCATTTAGTTGTTGCTGCCACGTGATTGGCTGATGAAACACATGCATTGACAGGCTGGTGTACAGGTGTACCTAATAAAGTGCTCAGTGAGTGTGTGTGTGTGCCAGGGTGATGTTTCACAGAGCGCGGAGATTACAGCCGCGCAATAATGATAAGCAGCGGTGATTGGCTGGTTATATATCTCCTGTAGATGGTGTGGGAAGCTGAGGGAAGATGGGGCATAATCCTCTTTTCTCCTTCAGGTGATCCAGCCATTATCTCCGCTTTCATCACAAACAGGCAGTGCTCCTGAGTAGCAGACTGCGGGGGGACAGAGAAACGGGGGGAGGCTTGGATTGGGGGGGGGCAGGGGGCTGGGAAGCATACATTTTATTTCCGTGGAGTAAACAAGCAACACACAGGCTGCCGACAGAAAAATGTCGGTTATCTGTGAGAAAGTGTTTCATTTTTTTATCCTTTTTATAAGATACATTTGTGAATAATGCATTTCCCTGGAAATCATCAGCTTTTTTCATAATTTATCCAGTGCATTTCGATTTAGTAGCTAATTAAAACAAGATACTGGCATAAACATTCAACTGCAAATCTGAGAATAAAAAATAACAAGGAGAGGCCGCAACCTTGAGACTGTCAAAAAGGACCTGAATTATGAAAATTATCAACTACTTTCAAACTGAAGAATACATACATGCTCTTCTCATAAATTATTATTTCTTTCAATTTCTCTAAAAAATAACCTTTTACCATATTTAAAATAAATATACAATAACAAAAAGTGATCTAGTATAATTATTTTCCCTGAAAAATGATATCCTCATGCAGATTTTTACCAGCAAAATATAGAAATAAATTAAAGGGAAAAACACAATTTAAATGTAAAGCAGAACATTTGTGGGTTACGTGAAGTGCCATTTGAGTACGTTTTCTACGGTTTGCACTAAGCGGAGTGTGTACATGAGAGGGCTGGAGAGGCCGTATTTGATTTAATATGTTAGACAACTGAAGCTAAGCAGGGTAGCTGCTGGCGTACACTTTGATGTGAGACCTCCGGGGATTACACGCCTGCTATCGGACGTGGGGCCGGTGGGCCAGCGGGGGGCGCCCTGCACTCCTACACAGAGATAGGGATTCACAGCACCAGGGCCATGCCGCTGCGGTTGCACACCGGGGACCGGGGTTCGATTCCCGGTCCTGCCAAAAGCCAAGTTTGGCCGGCTCACGTGGAGCAGCATAATTGGCTCGCTGCTCCAGGGGGAGGGACTTGGCAGGGTTATTAGATCGCCGCACAAAGAAAGCACCTCGGAATCAGGTTACCAGCATGTGGCGAGACGGCTTGAA
Organism: Conger conger; assembly: GCF_963514075.1. Taxonomy (NCBI): domain Eukaryota; kingdom Metazoa; phylum Chordata; class Actinopteri; order Anguilliformes; family Congridae; genus Conger; species Conger conger. Next base: position 84,178,715 of record NC_083760.1, on the reverse strand, counting down.
GAAGGCGTGTCGTTCTCGTAGGGCCGCCGAGGGATGGGGTATGGGTGGTGTATCTAATACTAGCTCTAATCGAATTAGACGGGGTACAATTGGCTACCAAATTGGGAGAAAAACGGTAACATTCACCAGTGTTGGGTGTCCGCATGTGTGTGGGCGTGCGTGTGTTTCTGAGGACAGCTTCCGTCAGTTCTGTTTGTGTATTCTTCATGAGGGCAAATGCTGTGCCTGGTGCACAATCCAGCAGTGACCAGCTTGAAAGTACCAGCTACCAGCTGCTTCAAAACATAGCTTGAGCTGGTCTAAACTGGTCAACCAGCTGTTTCAAAACCCAGCTTGAGCTGTTTTTTTAATCAGTTTTTGCAGATGTTTATGAGGACCTGCCCTTTGCCCATGTAGGTTTGTTGGTTACTTATGTAACTAAGCATATTCTGTGATTTGGGCAGTGTGCTGTGGGTGTTTCAATAAGCCTATGGAGACTGGTAAGTGAATAACTGACATATATGAATGTTAATATATTTGATTGAATTCAATGTAAGGAGGCTAAAACCACTTAATGACCTAAACAAAGCTGCCTTTCTCATTACAGAAACAGTTTCACCAACTCCACAGGCTGCACAAACAGATTCTATTCCCAGTCCCCGGTAATCAGAGCCAAAATCTTACATATGCTGCGTATGTATGGGAATCTATACACAGCCTGAAAAAAAGACTCAAACTAAATCTGATACAGGTACCAAGCAGAGCAGAGGCTGAGAAAAGAAAGATGAGTCCACACACTGTTAGCTCCTCAGTGAAATTAACGCATTAATCATTTCTTATTAATTGCACTGAGAGGGAAAGGTAATGTGTGGATCTTCCTTTGTAATGATGCTTCAGAGTTTGGGGGAGACAGGTTTTCGAACATTAGATATTTTAGGGCCAGTTCATTTTCAAGGAAGCCAAGCGTCTGAGGTCCACAGCGTCTCTAAGGTGACCACAGCTCAAGTAAACAGGAAGGCCCAGCTTTAATCCCGGGCTCATTACATTTACATTATTGGCATTTGGCAGACGCTCTTATCCAGAGCGACGTACAGTTGATTAGACTAAGCAGGAGACAATCCTCCCCTGGAGCAATGCAGGGTTAAGGGCCTTGCTCAAGGGCCCAACGGCTGAGCGGATCTTATTGTGGCTACACCGGGATTAGAACCACCGACCTTGGTGTCCCAGTCATTTACCTTAACCACTACGCTACAGGCTCCCTCTGGGTTTACGGGCTTGTTGGTTTCTGAGAGGTTCCTCCGGAGACACTGCTGTTCAGCAACACTGTTTCTCTTTCTTTCTCTCTCTCTCTCGCTCTCCATCTCTCTCTCGCTTTCTCTCTCTTGCTTGCTCTCCATCTCTCTCTCTCTCCCTCCGTCTCTCTCGCTCTCGATCTCTCCTTCTGTCTCTCTTTCTCTCTCTCCATCTCTCTCTCTCTCTCTCTCTCTCAATTCAATTTGCATTATTGGTTGGACAACAACAGTCATATTGCCAAAGCAATACAATATTATACAGTACATAGAAACACAGACAGAAATATGGAAATCACATAAATGACATGAACATGAGCATGAACACTTTTAACCAGTAAACATATTACAGGTAAAGGTATTGACTGTTTATTGACTTTTCTTTCTTAAGTTGTGAAGAACATAACAAAAAATGATATTATATTTAATCATAAAAAATAAAAATTTAAAACAAAAATAACATTAATTCAGATATCCTTGAATACACAAATTACATGCAGAGGGTGTTCTCCTTATGTCTCTCATCCTGTGGTATGTGACTACATTTATGGCTGCTTGTGGGGCTGTTGGACCATCTCCTAACTTTATGATATCTTAACTTTTAACTTTTTCATGGTCTCTCATATTTTGGAAGTAGGGGATAATTATGTTTATAATTTAAAAGAATTCTCTCTCTCTCTCTCTCTCTCTCTCTCTCTCTCTCTCTCTCTCTCTCTCTCAGCTTGTGGCCATAGCCTTTCTCCTCATTACAGCTCAGTGTGGTGGGGGGAGGGGGGAGGGGGTTGGGTGGCGGGGAGCCTTTCTTTGAAGCCCCTTGAAAGCCTCTTCCAGCAAGAAGAAGATAGAGATTTCTGAGGAACCCTTGGGCCTCCCAATGTTCTAGTTAAATATTCAATCTTAATTTTTGATTAGTTTGCTGACCATTAATGCTCACTTCAGGAGTAGTGCATGCATGACTGCAGTATGTCTTCGCAACACAGCTGAAGAGTACTACAATACTTAGAAATAAATCCGTACAATATTTGGGATGTCTTGAAAATTGGAACCCATGTAATCCATGAGAACTGAACAGTGCCACCTGGTGGACACTTTACAGTACAGCAGAACAGCTAATCAAGGGCATCTAATCTTGGCTAATTACCTCCATCACATCCCAGAATTATAACGGCTTCTCCCTAACCCCCTTCCGCTGCCAAAAAAGAAAAAAGAAAAAAAATGATTAAGAAGAGAATGTACTTCATTTGCCTGATTAGAGGCACTAAGCAACACATGCAATCATCAAGAAATGTGCCTTCCTCGGTCAGCAGATCCCTAAAAATGACTGATCAAACAGCAGAGCAACATTTACACCCATAGGTCCTCACTGGAAGCACATGAGATGTGCTTTTTTCATTCTTGGAGTAATCTGGGCGACCCCACAGAGATACCGTTTAGGACTCCAGTAGGTGAAGAAGGTGGTAATTGAATGCCGGGTCTCCTTCCCAAAAGGCGCTATATAAACGCCAACCATTTACCATTCGCTTCCAGCAGCGCAGGAGGTCTCCCATCCAAGTATTAACCAAGCCCACACCTGCTTAGCATCAGTCATTTGGCAGAAGCCGGTTGCATGCTGGCAAAGTGGTAGGGCCGCGGTGAACTCAACAGCTTCATATCCCTCTGTATACAGGGCGGCCTGTAGCGTAGTGGTTAAGGTAAATGACTAGGACCCACAAAGTCGGTAGTTCAATCCCCGGTCAAGCCACAATAAGATCCACACAGCCGTTGGGCCCTTGAGCAAGGCCCTTAACCCTACATTCCTCCAGGGGAGGATTGTCGCCTGCTTATTCTAATCGACTGTACGTCGCTCTGGATACGAGCGTCTGCCAAAACACCATTCATGTAATGTAATACAGCCAAGGCCTGGATCTGCGTTTCATTAACAGTGGAGTTACACGCCCAGTAAACTGTGTTCATGAAGACCAGTTGTTTCTCTTGATATTCCCGGGAGACTTTCTTTTCTCACAGTCTAAATCCATGTCTGGGTGACTGGGGACATTACCGGGGCGTTGCTGCAAAAGAGCATGCACGCTTACGTCTAAATAAAGGTTAGTAAATAACCGGAGAATACTGATTCTTTAGACTCCAAGTGTCCCCGGGGCCACTGGCGACGTTGTCGCTCCCGCTGTGACCTCTTAAAGGCTGCAGAAAATTCCTGACGTGCATTTTTCACATCAAACACGAGGCCCACCGCCTTGGGCCGGCCTGACAATCGGTATTTCTCCATCAATCGAGAAAAATTAATATAGAAATAACAACCGCTGCCCTGCTGCATGCGTGCGAGTCTGGGCTCAGGCCAGACGGGGCGAGCCAGCCAGCGTGTGTCAGCCGCCCTGACGCCACGTCCCCGGGAGGCCGAAACAAACAAGCTGCTGAACGCTCAGACCTCCGGGGCCCCACTGTGTAACAGCAACCAGCGAATATTTCCTCACTATTTCACAGCGTTGCGGAATGGACGAGTCCCGTGGAGCTCACACAATGTACCGTACCCTCCCCCCCCCCGCCCGCCACGCCGGCTGTTCAAAAAGGGCCTTTGAAGAGGGAGCTGTCCTTCAGCCCAGACTTCCACCGTGCTGCGTCGTTGTAGCAGCACCTCTCTCAGATCAAAGCTGGCGGAAAAGAGGCAGAAACTTTCAGGACGGCAGTGCGCTGGGAACTTGGGGTTTTCTGGGATGGGTAATGTGACCCCAATGTGCAGTAGGTGCTGAAACACACTAAAAACACATTCAACCCACGCCCCCCTCCCGAAACACACTGAAACCGCACGACATGCAATGAAGCTTCTGAAATGCAAACATCAAAATCCAGTAAAACTCCTGTGTGTGTGCTACCTCCACACAACTGCTGTTCGTCAATCTCCTCCCTCCACACGGGTCCTGCTCCCCCTGTCCCACTTTTTAATCTTCAGTTTCAACACCCCCTCCAATACACATGCCTCCTTTTCGGGAAAGTTGTGTTGTAACTAGGGCAAAAGACACAGTGAATAATACAGTTTACTGATGGTGGAGGGGGGCTCATACTGGATGGTGTGTGTCGTATACTGCTGAAAACATGTCAGGCGTCAGAACAATGAACCCAATAGCGAGACCACAGAAGTTCCAATCATAGTCTTTATTGACTGTGGGGTGGGTAAAACAGGCAAAGGTCAATTGCAGGCAAACAGGTGTAATTGCAGGTAAACGATAATACAAGCAGGGGTTCGGTAGCCAGGCAGACAGATACAACAAAGGAAATCCGAAACGTAGTTGTGGTCACAGGCAGAAGGTCGATGACAATAAGGCAGTCCAAACAAGGCAGATAAACAGAAACAAAATCCAAAGGCAAAAACCGGTAATCAAAACAAGAACAGCGGGTCAAACACAAACAGAAGGAGAATCCAAAAGGCAGTAGTAGAAAACAAATTGCAAAGAGTCAGTACATGAGAAGATCAGACAGGAAACCCACTCAAGAGAATGGCAGGAGCACATTACAATCTGGCACTGAACATACGAAACAGACTGGTATATATAGGATTATGAGTGCGATAATCAGGAAGTAAGAACAAGTGAAACGAATCAATGGGGATGAATGAACAGAAAACAGACTACGGAAAGCACAGAGGGTAACAAAAGGTGAAACGCTGGGGACTTACACAGGACATGGAGACAGGGAGACACAGATCATGGCAAAAGCTGTGGAATTGCTGTGGTAAGAAGGCAGAGGGGTTGAAGGAAAAAGGAGGAGGGTGGGAGATTGGTGTGATGCCGGAGGCAAGGCCAGAAAGAGTGGAGCGACAGAGAGATGAAGGGATAAGAGACTGTGCAGAGGACGATGGAAAGGGATAATGCTCCCATTTGTTCAATCAAAAAAATGTAATTACAAGCTGGGAATTGAACCTTCAAACTAAGTTAAAGATATCTCCCCTCACACCTCCAATATTTCAAAAGAAAAGGAGAGAAGAAGAATGAATCCTTACATCTACAGACCGACACAGATAGACAGATACCACACACACACACACACACACACACAGCTAGAGACACAGAGAGAGAGAGAGAGAGAGAGAGAGAGAGGTTCAGATTTAATAGTATTATTAATTTTTGACATAGCAGCTGCTATTACTGTTATACACACTCACTGAGCACTTTATTAGGAACACTTGTACACCTACTTATTCACGTGGTTATCTAATCAGCCAATCGGGCGGCAGCAGTGAAAAGCATTAAATCATGCAGATACGGGACAGGAGCTTCAGCTAATGTTCACATGAACCATCAGAATGGGGGAAACATGTGATCTCAGTGATTTAGACCGTGGCATGATTGTTGGTGCCAGACAACTGCTGATCTCCTGGGATTTTCAGGCACAACAGTCTCTAGATTTTCTTCAGAATGGTGAGAAAAACAAAAAACATCCAGTAAGCGGCAGTTTTGTGGATGGAAACACCTTGTTGATGAGAGAGGTCCACAGAGAATGGCCAGACTGGTTCGAGCTGACAGAAAGTCTACGGTAACTCGGATAACCACTTAATACAATTATGGCGAGCAGAAAAGCATCTCAGAATGCACAATACATCAAACCTTAAGGCGGATGGGCTATAACAGCAGAAGACGACATCGGGTTCCACTTCTGTCAGCCAATAAAAGAAATCTGAGGCTGCAGTGGGCACAGGCTCATCAAAACTGGACCGTTGAAGACTGCAAAAATGTAGCCTGGTCTGATGAATCTCGATTACCGCTGAGGTATACAGACGGCAGGGTCAGATTTTGGTGTGAACAGCATGAATCCATGGACCCAACCTGCCTTGTGTCAACAGTCCAGGCTGGTGGCGGGGGTGTAATGGTGCAGGGGTCTACAGTCCAGGCTGGTGGCGAGGGTGTAATGGTGTAGGGGTCTACAGTCCAGGCTGGTGGCGGGGGTGTAATGGTGTAGGGGTCTACAGTCCAGGCTGGTGCAAAATCTGCCCAAATTGCGCGATGCAATCATGTCAATTTGGAACAGAATCTCAAAGGAAAGTTTCCAACATCTTGTGGAATCCATGCCACGAAGAATCGAGGCTGTTTTGAGAGCGAAGGGAGGCCCTACCTAGCATTAGTATAGTGTTCCTAATAAAGTGCTCAGCGAGTGTAGATATCCCAGGATTCAGCTGATCTTCACCCTAGGTTCACCGTAATGCGCATTCTGGTGAGCTTAGCTCGCAGAAGAGGAACAAGGAGCAAGAAGTGGTCTGTCGTATTAGTTTTACCGATAGGCTCATTAAATCTAATTTGCTGTTATTACACTCTTGTCCCCTTCCTATTCCCACCCCCTGGTACCACCCCACCCCCGTTGTTATTGCTCGGCGCGAATGACAGTGCAGTAATTGCCCTGCTTCCCTGAAGCCCCTCCAGCCTCTTCCTGTTTGAGAAAAAAAGAGGGTTTCTAAAGCTGAGGAACAGGGCATGATGCACAACCTAATTATCTGCCCTCTCCCCCTCACCCTTTGTCACTCTTCCCAGCTCTCTCTCTCTCTCTCCCCCTTTCTTTCCTTCTTTCATCCTGTCTTCCGTTTCTTCCATACTTTATTAAGCACTGAGGGAGAACCCCTTGTTTTGCAGTACTGCTGAGCGGCAGGAAAAAAACGAACAGAAGGAAAAAAAGGGAACAGCATTAGGTAAGACGCCAGTCAGCGGATGCCTCAGAAACCCACAGCCCAAGGGCTGCTCCATTAGTGTTAGGAATAGCACAGCTTGCTTCATATCACTGGTCTCATTATTGGTCTGAATCCCCCCCAAAAATAGTCAACTTATTTAAATATGAATGCATTACTGAATTAGGAAACTAAACTAAATTAGGACTTAAATTTATTTGTGAACCAACATTAAGGTGTGAATGTTAATTGAATCCAGCCTAATGCTTCATACAGATTAGATTGCCAAGTTATTCAGCCCAGAAAAGAGCATCTGCTTCATAAAAGCATGAATGAATTTGAGTGAATTTGCATCATCCATTCATACAGCTGCGTAACCTCATGCAGCCATGGGACCGGCCTACAGATATGAATGAGAAATCCAAACTGGAGAAAAATAGACAAGCCCACCATGTAAGGCTTTGGTGCGGATGTTGGTGCTCCTACCCAACCCGCTGCACCACTGCAATATAACACACCAGCCTTGGCATTACACCCAATTATCCAGAGCGATGGGCAGTTGATTAGACTATGCAGGAGACAATCCTCCCCTGGAGCAATGCAGGGTTAAGGGCCTTGCTCAAGGGCCCAACGGCTGTGTGGATCTTATTGTGGCTACACCGGGGATCGAACCACCGACCGTGCGGGTCCCAGTCATGTACCTTACATTACATTACATTAATGGCATTTGGCAGAAGCTCTTATCCAGAGTGACGTACAACAAAGTGCATACCCATAACCAGGGATAAGTGCGCTGAAAGACCCGAGAGGGAATTACAATTTCAACTGCTACCTGCACCTTAGCCACTACGCTACAGGCCACCCTTAATCTTCCTCCTCCTCCTCTTCCTTCTTTTACCACCCACCCATGTAATGGCCAGAGAGCGACAACAGACCCCTTTCAGTCAGTAGGGAGTGGACAGAACCCAACACCGGGCCTAACCAAGGGGTTTCTTTCCAATTCAAGGTCATGAGGATAGGGAAATCGAGAAAATGTGAATTAGACAAATGGAATGCCCGTGCTACTTCATACCTCAGTTTGAAACAATTCAGTCAGTTACAGACGTGACAGATGCATGGTCGATGGGGAGAGGTGGATCCACAGGTCGATTATTCACACGTCACACTTCCCGGAAAAATCCCGACTGTATCCATGACCTGGAACCTCTATCGATTTCCGGGTCAGACAAGGAACAAGGGGAGAGGGAAGGATAGAATAAGCGATTGGAATGAGGCCAAGGTCTTTGCATCAATTGCTGAGCACGGCATTATGGGAGCCATGCTAAAATTTGCCACGAAATCTTCATTGGCTCTGCTTGTTATCGAGCGAAACAAAAACAAGCTTTGTAAGACAACAAGTAGTTTTTTTTATAGACCTGGCAGTGGCGTGTTTAAGCTTTTATAGCGCAGCTAAATACGTTATAAATCTCTCTTTAATGTGCGAGCCTAGGCGCACAACCATACCTCAAACACAAATAATTGTATTATTAAAGTGTTTTTATTATGAGCTGAAATTAGGTAGTTTCGTCCAGCAACCCAACATTGGTGAATGTCCAAAGTGTGTGTGTACGTGTGTGGATAAAGCCATTTTTAGAAATAATACTGAAGAAAAAAAAAAAACTGTTCAGATGGGTTGGGTTTGCCAAGACTTCACAGCCGATCCCTAATCTCAGAAACCACTCCCACAGCTTGTAAATGGTAAATGGTTGGCATTTATATAGCACCTTTATCCGAAGCGCTGTACAATTTATGCTTCTCATTCGCCCATTCATACACACACTCACACACCGACGTCGGCTGCCATGCAAGGCGCCGACCAGCTCGTCGGGAGCATTTGGGGGCTGGGTGTCTTGCTCAGGGACACTTCGACACAGCCCGGGCGGGGGATCGAACCGGCGACCCTCCGACTGCCAGGCGACCGCTCTTACGGCCTGAGCCATGGTATTGAAATGTAAATCCAGAGGCGAAATGAAATGGTACGTGGCACAGCGACGCGACAGACGCGGTGAGGCCACTGCGCCGTTAAAAAGCTCCTCGCGTGCTGCATGTGGGTCGCCTTCAGACCTTCAGCTCTGAAGGATTTGGATAATTCCTTCAGCGGCTGGAAGTACGGCTCCTACATGCATTCAGGACAAAGGAGTGCTGAGCTGCAGTTCAGTGCAGATACAAAGATGGGGGGGAGGGAAAATTCTCCATGGGGGAAGTAGTTCTATGTGTGTGTGTGTGTGTGTGTGCGTGTGTCTGCGCGCGTGTGTTTGCCTCTAAGAAAGGAGTACTGCAGCATCTAACAGTGAGGCTTACAGGAATTTGTGTGGCCCTTTTCAATCTATGCCTAATTGGTATAAAGGAAGGCCATTCAGCCATACTGCAAAGAGACTGTGCAGTTTCAAGAAAGAAGTTAAAAGTATAAAATGCGACATAAATGAAGCTGGCTTGCAGCCCGCTCATTAGTCACCACAGCGGTCCATTGAAGGCATGCATGACATCAGCCATTCTTGTGATGTCACCGCCAGAAACCCTAATTGGCTCCATTGTGTTGTCACTGATGAATCACCATTCCGGAAGCCTCTGACCCGCTCTAAAGGAGCGCCCGGGGAAGATCAGGAGAGGTACAGGACTACAGTACCCACGAGAGGGACAGGACTACAGGACTACAGTACCTTAACTGCCATGGCAGGAGGCACACCAGCAGACACATGGGGGGATGGTCCACTCTCGGAACTCAAGTGATAGTAGAGGCACATTTGTGCTCTTCAGGGAACAAATTCACCAAATCGACCCTGAAAGTACAGTAATGTTCTCTTTGGGTAAAAATGTGTATGTCCTCCAAGCAAAGAAAGTTACAAATTAATGATACTCTGCTGGCTAGGGGTACAATTTTCTATCAGGTACCACCCCAGCGACAAGCATTTGTACCTTTTCAGGCACTTTTTGTAGCTTTATTTCTGAGAGTGTATATGGATTTAGAGTGACTGTGTCACACAATCTCCCCACTCTGTTCATCCGAAGAAACTGATGAACATAAATGGCAGAAAACAGCCATAATAAAAGCCCATGTTGTAGTTAATTATCTTGTAAATGGACAACTGAGCATGATCTTTGATACTTTGATTTGATTAGATTAATAACCAAATTGTTTACATTTATAAGCACATATAATTTGGTCATACTTTGAACTGAATTCATTATTGACAACAGTAGTCATAAACCATGGAATGAGATACATTTTTTGAGGGAGGGGGGATGGGGTGTTGTTTATAGGGCGGCCTGGAGCGTAGTGGTTTAGGTAAATGACTGGGACAGGCAAGGTTGGTGGTTCAAATCCCAGTGTAGCCACAGTAAGATTCGCACAGCTGTTGGCCCTTAACCCTGCATTGCTCCAGGGGAGGATTGTCCCCTGCTTAGTCTACTGTACGTCGCTCTGGATAAGAGCGTCTGCCAAATGCCAAAAATGTAATGTAATGTAATGTTTAATGTAAAGTTCACTGACAGCAAAACAGCAAGAAAGCAACGGAATTAGCCAGAAGATTTAGTGCAAACATGAACACACTAGCTCAATTCCAGTCCTTCACCCCGATTGAAATGACATATCCCATGCTTGATTTTGATTTTATTTTGATTTGATAAGATATCTTTATTTCGAACATGTAAAATAGTAACAAAACAGAAACAGTAGTTAAAAGTAGATGAACGACAAAATATAAAAAGACATCATAAATTCCCTCCACCAGCACTTAAACTTAATACCATTTACATGTGTGAAAAGGAGTAGGAAGAAGTAACACTTATGTACTCCTACCCCTTTAATCCCTAAACACATCAACACACAATAATAGACATACAAAAATAATACATTTACAAAAGACACATTCATGTACAAAAAATATAAATATACTTACATACCCCTACACATTCATACAAACACGTCTATATGTTTACCCACATCTACATTCTAATCTAAACACAAATCAATTTTGTGTTTAGACACCACCATTAGCGAGAACATTCATTTCCTTTCAAACGTGGAATATAAGATTATTTCCAAACACCGGCGGCGTGGGACTGCGATGCGATGCGATGCGATTACTTGTTTAATGATCAAACAGAAAATCTGCTTCTTCTGTTCATATATGTTATATGACTATTTAGTCAATTTAAAAAATGTATAGCCTTGGTGGAATCAATATAAAGCACTTGAAGCGGTTGCTACTGCTCAGTGGCCTTCATCTCAGTCTGTGTGACGGGCATCATCGTGCAGACTGGGGTTATAACACTGCAGAAAAGCAGAAAGACGAGCTTTTACTCAGAAGAATTCACTGTCAGAAATAAAGGTCCAAATGCTCGTCCCTGGGGCAGCACCCTATATGTATATAGTTGCACCACTAGCCAGCAGCTAATTTGTACCTTTTTATGCTTGGAAAACATACTCATTTGTACCCAAAGAAAACATGAGGGTACATTTGGGAAACTTGAAGGACCTTCCCTTCAAGTAAAAAAAAAATGTACGTCCACTGTCACGTTATTCCTGAGCGTGCTCTTTCAGTTAATTACATTTAATGTTTTATTTTTTTTATTATTCATCTCACAAGGCCAAGACTGCAGGGTTGGCCAATATTCAGTGACCGAACAAGAAAAACTCTGAAAAACTCAAATTGCTGAATACTCTGCCTCCTCGTAACTTCTCAGACATTACAATCGTGCTGAATAGGCCTTGGAAATTTCATTATGCGGCTTATTTATCTGCCGACGCCATCCCGCCTTTAAATAAGCTGGCGGTGGTTAAGAAATAAGAAATAAATCAGGGGCAAGAAACCCTTTAAGGAGTGAGATCACAAATAGGATCATAGGCCATATGTAAAGGTCATACATGTAAACTGTCGTTTTTGTTTATATTTTGTACATTCCAACTCAAATGTTTGAAAAGTTCCATTGGCAAATATTACAACCGGCACTGTGGTTTTCGGCGAGCTTCAGAAGCAGGTCAATGGCTGTGATCGCGGCGTCGCTGTTGTCCTCGGCATGCCCCGAAACAGAAATTCCTAAAGATTATGCGCCGTCCTCCTCTCCTTGCCGTGAGACGTGACTGGAGAGCGGTACCGGGGTCGGGCGGGCGGTTTAATGCTGGGCGCGTCCTCGTCACCGGGGGCCGCTCCAGGACTCTCGGCTCCCGGTGAGTGCAAATGCCAGCGAGCGCTGATTGCAGTGACAATTACCAGGCGGAAAGCGCTGCTATTTATTCTCGTCATCCCGAAATGTTAAACCTTGCTTGCGCAATCATGGACAAGGACACGTTACGAATTTAAAGAAGGTATATTTATCCCCCCCTCCTCTCTCTCTCTCTCTCTCTCTCTCTCTCTCTCTCTCTCTCTCTCTCTCTCTCTCGCACACCCACAGCCCCCCCCCCCCGCTCTCTCTCCCCTCTCCCTCTCTCTCCCCCTCTCTCCTCCCTAATTCCAAACACACACACATTTTTGAATAATGAAGGAGTGAACATAACATAACATAACATAACATAACATAAGGTAATGGCGAGAACAAGCCATTCAGCCCAGCACTGCTCACCTTTTCCTACCCCTAAGTGTACCTACTACCTAAATTGCCTAAAAGCTAAATAAAATCTAACACCGTATCAAGCCTGGTCTTGAAAACCCCCAGCGTTTCTGCCTCCACTATATGCACTGGCAAGCTATTTCACACATTGACCACACGCTGTGTCTCTCCTTAGCCAATTTCCATGTGTCCTCTCATTCTGCTAACTGAACTCAACCTAAAGAATCCCCTATACTTCACTTTGTTAATCCCTTAAATTAATTTAAAAGCCTCAATAAAATCCCCCCTTAGCCTCCTTTTACTAAGCTTAAAGAGATAAAGCATCTTAAGTCTATCCTCATAACTCTTATCTTTTATACCTGGAATCAATCTGGCTGCCCTTCTCTGAACCTTTTCTAGTGCCTTTATGTCCTTCTTATAGTGCGGTCCCCAGAACTGCACACAGTACTCCAAGTGTGGTCTAACAAGAGTATGGTATAAGGTGAACATAACTTCCTTGGATTTATAATCAATACTCCTGGCTATGTATCCTAAGATAGTATTTCATAATGATGGGCAACAATCTCCTATCTGGAGTGGCATGTTCAACACAATTCATATATTTTTAAACATATGAATGCCAATTTTCTTTTATAATGGCATGTGGCCCAGCAGGGATCATCAACCCTGGCCCTTGAACCCAAATCCAGCCCTGATTTCTGTTTCTCCTGGGTAATTATCCGAACAACTCGTGCTACTGATTCTCTTCACACCCAGGGGAAGGGAGGGTGGAAAGCCAGCAGGCTCAGCCATCATGGAGAGGGGCTGATCCATCTCATACAGTATGTTAGGCCTTATAGCTGGGCTGAAAAACGAGTTTCTTAGTGAGCACAAAAGATCATTATCTGCAGTGAAGTGTGTGTCTCTTGCGGTGTGGGTTAGGGTCAGCACCCCATGCCTACAGGAAACGCCCCCTCCCCCCACTCACCCATCCAGAAAAATCAATAAAAAAGGCACAAAACAGATCAAGACGGTAATATAAGACTGCTAATGCTAATGTTATTGTTACTGATATGAGGAGTCTGGAGCGGGGAGGTAAAGCGACTGAAGAAACATTTTTGCTGTTTAAAAAACGCCGTCCAAGCTGAACGTTTTCAAGTACATACTGTAGTAGCAAGGTTCTGTCCAGAATGTGAGCCGATTCCCTCATCCAGTTTAAAATCTCCCTGCTCAGCAGTAAGGCTCTAGCAAAGACCACGGAACACAGAGATTGTCCTTTGCAAACACAATGCAACTGTGCACTTTGCATTTGGATTGCTACACTGTTAGCTGTCCTCTCTCTGGCTAATACACGCACAATGCAAACACAACAAACACACATACAATCACAGTCACGCACACACACTTTAAAAATGAAAAAACACATTTTAAAATTTAAAACCCCTTACCTCATTATATTAAAGCCCCATGCCTCATTGTTGCTCAGACGGGGTGTTTGAAACCTAGCCTATCCCAGAGTAAAGACAACATGTGACCACATTTCTTGCTTTTGTGGCATAACATGCTCTAGGGCCAGTGGGAGCTTAACTAAAATTAAAAAATGATATCAGTTGCATCTTTCCAGGCCAAATCTGAAGCTGTGTTGAGTGTTAAAGTTAAAGGAAGGACCTCAAGCACTAAAATGGTAAAACTTTAATACAAGAAGCCTCCAGTTGGCCATTTAAGTGCATCCTTCTCCAGGTCCAGTGCTGAAAGGAGCAAGAAACCTTTTTTGGCAGATTGACTTTTAGCCTCAAATTTATGCCCTCTTTGTTTTTTCTCAACATTTCACATTCTGAAAACACATAGAGGTACGCTGGGAAATTGCTATCTGGCCGTTGGAAGTGGGAAAATTGTGAGATGGTTCAGAGGAATGGAGCCCTCACACTCTCGCACTGTAAGTTATTAAAGTAATTTCTCTAAGCTCAGGCCCTCCTTTACTGAGGAAGATGCTCATATACAGTTTCACAATTGAACAGATCTGTCAAAAAAATAAAAAAACTGTACTATTATTGTACACAAACAAAACACCAAAAGCTTGAAATATATAAATGTAAACAAATCGAAAACAAAAAAGAGAAAGCAGCACACAGTTCACAGATTCATTACGACTCAATATTTCACCTGGGCGAAGACATTTTCATGTCCATGCATTGGCTGGTAGTGCAGCAGGGCCTTGTCCTGGGTGAAGTTGTGCTCTGGACAGAAGGGAAGGAAGGTTTCTCCTGTAATGGAGGATCCCTGACGTGTCCATCATTGCACATCGTCTGCACCCCAAGGGGCAGGCAGGGCCTTAAGACTGCTACCCGGCCACGCCGCGATGCGCTCGTTATCTCATTTTAGGGACAAACCCATTTCACCTGTTAAATTAATCACCTCCCCTCTCTTCAGCTTGCATTCGAGAGACAGAGCTGACAGAACCAGGCCCATGAAGAGTGTTCAAACAATGCAAGCTTTCCCCGAGGCAGTACGAGAGAGGGCAAAACAGGACACGGGATGGGTTAAGGGTGTGTGTCCCAAGGATGTATGAGACAGGGCAAAACAAGACACGGGGTGGGTTAAGGGTGGGGGGTGGGTGCGGGGGCGGATGGTAGACATCACTAAAGAGGTACTTGCAGAGGCTCTTAAAAACAGGTTTGTGATTTGGTAAGGTGGGATCTGCAGGGCATTAGTAATAGTGGCTATACTTTTGAAAGTCCAGGCGATGAAGTACCCTTATTTTTAACGGTCTTTTTTTTTTTATCAAAAGGAGGGAGTGCAATGACGAGCCTATTAAATTAAAATGGGTATGCCGCTCCTTCTGCAATTACCCCATAATCCCGGCTTCTAATTAACCAGCGACGGAGTCAACCCCCCCCCCCCCCTCACGCTGTGTCAGAGATAGATAAGACCGGAGATGTGGAGGGGGGACCATGATTGCGGAACATTAATAACAGCCAAACGAAGTCATCTGGGAGAGGACGGGACTGACGCGCGGGCCCGGCCGGGCACATTCATCACGCAGACGCGAAGCCAGGCGAGCGCGTGAGAGTATGAGGCGCATTAATATTTCACCACTTACACGGCCCGCGTAGCCACGGGACGAGATTTATCCACCGCCGTAGAACCAAAAAAGGGTATCGTGCGCTGAGTAATCGCCGCAATCGGCCGTTGTTTATCAAGTAGGCGCGTAACAGTTTCGGAGCGCCAAATGCGTTTAGGAGGGAGCGATAAAAGTGGCCGTGTCAGGCCATGAAAGCGTCGTTAGGAGGACGGTAAAAAACGGGGAAAGTGCGTGGTGGGCGCCTGCTGATTGACGCTACCCAGACGCTTTTATCGAAAGCCACTTACAGTTCGTCAGACAATCCCCCCTGGAGCAATTAGCGGTTAAGGGCCTTACTCAACAGCGGTGCAGATTTTATTTGGGCTACATCCGAGATCAAGCCACTGACGTTGCTGGTGCCAGTCATGATCTCAACTTCTATGGCAGGGTTGGCTGAGCTAGGGTCAGCGGTAGCATGGCGTCTCCAGTGTGTAGGCTGTAGGTGTGTGAATGTGTCCATGTGTTGTGTGTGTGTGTGTGTGTGTGTGTGTGTGCGCATATGTGCATGTCATGTGCATTTCTGGGTGTCTGTGTGTGTGTGTGTGTGCACATGTATGTGTGCTTGCGTGTGTGCTTGCGTGCTTGCGAGGAAGCCCCCTCCCAAATCGGCACTGGAACAACACAGGCTGATGATCTGTGCCAGCAGTCAGCATCAGGCACTCTGCACCGAGAGAGAAAACCAGGGCAGGTGGAAAGCCATTACGGAATAAAGTGGCTGACAGCACAGGGAAGGAAGCCAAAGCACTCCCTGCTTATCCCTGCCATGCCGTCACATGGAAAACCAGGAAAACAGCACGGAATACACACTTTTCCCACTGTCAGGGAAGACATCACGTAAGATCCCCCTCTGTATGCAGTTTGCATGTTCTCCCTGTGCTTGTGTGTGGTTGCTTGGGTTTATTCTGGTCCTGGAGAGCCGCAGGGTGTGTTGGCTTTTGTTGTGACTTGGCACTTAATTCATCAATTAAAGCAGGTAATTACACAGTTAACTCACCTCACCTGGTTTCTTGGGCCTGAAATGGTTGCTGATATTAAGCTGAATGCCATGCTGTCTCACACTGCAGCTACATCAGAGTCCTGCCACGCTGTCTCACACTGCAGCTACATCAGAGCCCTGCCACGCTGTCTCACACTGCAGCTACATCAGAGTCCTGCCATGCTGTCTCACACTGCAGCTACATCAGAGTCCTGCCACGCTGTCTCACACTGCAGCTACATCAGAGCCCTGCCACGCTGTCTCACACTGCAGCTACATCAGAGTCCTGCCATGCTGTCTCACACTGCAGCTACATCAGAGTCCTGCCACGCTGTCTCACACTGCAGCTACATCAGAGTCCTGCCATGCTGTCTCACACTGCAGCTACATCAGAGTCCTGCCATGCTGTCTCACACTGCAGCAGAGTTCTGCCACGCTGTCTCACACTGCAGCAGAGTCCTGCTATGCTGTCTCACACTGCAGCAGAGTCCTGCCACGCTGTCTCACACTGCAGCAGAGTTCTGCCACGCTGTCTCACACTGCAGCAGAGTCCTGCCATGCTGTCTCACACTGCAGCTACATCAGAGTCCTGCCACGCTGTCTCACACTGCAGCTACATCAGAGTCCTGCCATGCTGTCTCACACTGCAGCAGAGTCCTGCCACGCTGTCTCACACTGCAGCTACATCAGAGCCCTGCCATGCTGTCTCACACTGCAGCAGAGTTCTGCCACGCTGTCTCACACTGCAGCTACATCAGAGTCCTGCCACGCTGTCTCACACTGCAGCTACATCAGAGTCCTGCCACGCTGTCTCACACTGCAGCAGAGTCCTGCCATGCTGTCTCACACTGCAGCAGAGTCCTGCCACGCTGTCTCACACTGCAGCAGAGTTCTGCTACGCTGTCTCACACTGCAGCTACATCAGAGTTCTGCTACGCTGTCTCACACTGCAGCTACATCAGAGTCCTGCCACGCTGTCTCACACTGCAGCAGAGTTCTGCTACGCTGTCTCACACTGCAGCTACATCAGAGTTCTGCCACGCTGTCTCACACTGCAGCTACATCAGAGTTCTGCCACGCTGTCTCACACTGCAGCAGAGTCCTGCCATGCTGTCTCACACTGCAGCTACATCAGAGTTCTGCCACGCTGTCTCACACTGCAGCTACATCAGAGCCCTGCCATGCTGTCTCACACTGCAGCAGAGTTCTGCCACGCTGTCTCACACTGCAGCTACATCAGAGCCGGGGCTTTATAAAAAATAAAGACAGGAGTCTCACCAAAAGGAAGATAAAAGCGAAAGAAATGTATGCCCTGAAGGAGAAAGAACAAGAATACAAATTTGCTTCCTGCAGCACTTGAGCCTTAAATCTGCGTACAGTTCATTTTTGAAGAGCACTGCGAAAGTGTGGAACAGATCAAAAAAACGATGTTATTTTTTTCCAAATGCAAAATTCCCCCAAATGAAAGGATCTTTGACATCTAAATTACTTGAGGGAAAATGCTTGGATTTAACTCATTTAAAATGCATGCCTTTGGTGGTACAAATGTAAAACCGCTCAGCATAACTGCTAGACCAATTCCCCTGTGAAGTGGGAACACTGCAAACAATGTAATGTCACGCTGGAAAATGAGATGAGCAAGTATGCATGCATTCATGCAGTGACCGCGAGTGCAGATGCACTTAAGAAGGCGATTATCCCTTTGAAGAGTATCTTTTTGAAATGTTTTTTTTTTCAAAAAGTTCAAAGTCATTCTAGAACTCCGGCGTTCTAGAACTCCAGTAGTGCCAGTAGTGACTGTGACATCAGCATTAGACTGTTCAGTTAAGAGCATTCTACTCACACAGGCAACTTGTGATCTCGAACGGTTAAAATGGCACCTAAAACACCTTGATATAGTGTGCACACTGAAAGGATACTTAATGGAGAGGATACTTTGGGTTTGGGCAGCCATGCCAGTTAACACCATTACAAACATTACCTACATAAACGAGGGCAGGTGTAGGTGAGATAGTAGCAAGGATCCAGCTGCCATCTTGCAAACACACACACACACACACACACACACACACCACGCCTGCTCAATCTTTCACTCATTCGTCTCCCCGCCGTGCTATGTGGCGAGCTTAGGGAAGAGAGGCATCTGCAGCACCGACGCATTGCCACACACTGTCTGGAGCAGAGGTGGGCAGGGCAGCTGTGTCCGTTACTGGTTCCCATGCCAACTTCTGACCTCAATTACATAATTAGCCCTAACATTCCACCATCTGAAATCTTAGCCCCGACAGCCATAGACTGTTCTTGTGTCCCTACATGAAACATTTTACTGTGATATGGGTCACTTGTAAGCCAATTAGTTAATTTAGCCAGAGTAGCTGGTGGAAACATCAACCTGCATACAAACTGGACCACCATGTTAGCTCATTTAGCCAGAGTAGCTGGTGGAAACATCAACCTGCATACACACTGGACCACAATGTTAGCTCATTTAGCCTGGGTAACTGGTGGAAACATCAACCTGCATACACACTGGATCACCATGTTAGCTCATTTAGCCTGGGTAACTGGTGGAAACATCAACCTGCATACACACTGGACCACCATGTTAGCTCATTTAGCCTGGGTAACTGGTGGAAACATCAACCTGCATACACACTGGACCACCACGTTAGCTCATTTAGCCTGGGTAACTGGTGGAAACATCAACCTGCATACACACTGGACCACAATGTTAGCTCATTTAGCCTGGGTAACTGGTGGAAACATGAACCTGCATACACACTGGACCACCACGTTAGCTCATTTAGCCTGGGTAACTGGTGGAAACATCAACCTGCATACACACTGGACCACCACGTTAGCTCATTTAGCCTGGGTAACTGGTGGAAACATCAACCTGCATACACACCGGACCACCATGTTAGCTCATTTAGCCTGGGTAACTGGTGGAAACATCAACCTGCATACACACTGGACCCACCATGAACGCAATGGCCCACCCCCCAGCTCTAGGCTGCAGGCAGATGGGCTGAATGGCCTGTTCGTGTCCTTCTGTTCCTATCATGCGGGAATTCATTAATTTAACCATCCAGCTCGTCCAGTTCTGCTCCCTGCAGGGACGGGTCTTTTTGGTTTTTTACCAAAGTCTGGCCTTGTGGGAGGAACAGCCGCGCCCCGAGGAGGATCTGGAAGACGGGCGCTGCGGAAGAACCTCCAGGCCCCTCACCTCCCGCGGAAACGAACGAGCGGCGAAACAAAGCCATCGCAGGGAGGGAGGAACACCCCCCGCCCCGCTGCCCGCAGGAGACATTTCTTAAGCTCTGTGATTCTCTTTTTCCCCCGGCCGTCCCCCGCGCCTGGCAGCCCAGCGAGAGGGGCTTTCTTCTCACAACATGTCATGGAACACTGCCAAATGCCACATAATTCTGGCCCTTCTTTTACGGCTTTACCGAGTTTTACAGCACAACACGCGTCCCGAGGAACTGGGAACCGGTGGAGTGGCGGCATCTCCAGGAACAACACAAAGGTCTGGTGCCTATCAGGGGTCTTAGACTGATATTCTATCCTTATGATACACACATGCACAGCCAACCTTGCCTGGCAAGCAGTCAAAAGGTTAGTCCTGCTGTACATTAACCCATTGAAGAATTCTAGAACTCCACTGCTTTCAATTACATTCTGATTGTTGCATCAGCATTACAGTGTTCGGCAAGGAACATTCTGATCACGTACACGTGATCTCACACCTTGAAGGGCTGTGCTGAAGAAGGGCACTCAGGTAAGGTAACCACAAGGTGAACGCATAATCTCTGCCAAACCATGTTCCATCACCATCTCAGGAGGAAGGAAAGAAAGAAGGATTCAACAGAAACTAGTTTCTAGCTCGCCGTCCTGGAAGGGACGAGGTCAACAAGCACAGCCCTTTTCAGCAGGGAAAGCAGTCAAGGCAGACACATTCAAATTCAGAAGCACTGCAAGCTACCAGATTCATTCTGAGGCAGTTTCTCTTTAAGAGCTGGCCAGATAGAACCAATTATCTGAGGGCTTGTCACAAGTAACATACTATTAAAAACAAGTTAATTAAAAAAAAATCTGACACCATCTCTCACCAGTTTCTACTCCAGAGACCACATTACCTTAGCGCTGTGGAAACTCGAGGAAAACCCTTGATGAGTTGATCTCTCTGCAGTTAGTTTCTTTAGAAAAGGTGCCAAAAGCTTTAATTAAGCAGAAGTTGTCAGGGGCCCAGGGAAGAGGCCAGCAGGGACCTTATGGATTTTTAAAACTCATCAGAATCATCAATCAAACCACATCAATTAACAGCATAATAATGCAGGCCTTTCTTTAATGTAGTTCCATGTCCTATACCGTCACCATATGCCATGTTGCTGAAGTGGCCACGTTTCCTTTTTATGGTCAGCAACAGGCACACAGCACTAATTAGAAACTGGGATGAATCACTGCTGCCGGAAATATAAATAAGCCGATAAAATAATTTAGAATGTTTTCAAAGCAGTCGCTTCTCACTCGACCTTTCGTAAATGCAACCATCCATTATGGATTATAGCGCTGCAGAAGACACGGGGGGAAAAAAACATCAATGATTCCGCCCGTTTCGACCACAAAACGTGTCTTATCATTCCAGGGTTCAATGGGGTATAAAACAAATTAAAGCCCTGAAATGACAAAGGGCAGAAAGACGCGGCGAAAAAGATTGTCCTTCGCCTGCGGCACGAGGCGGTGCCTGTGCGCAGGAGCAGAACGGCCGTCACCGTCAGGCGCGACGCTGAAGAGTCACCGGCCTTGGGAATTTGCATGAAAAAGCAAGAAACCAATTCGAGGTGAACATAATAAATAAATAAAACACTTCAATCGAGGCATTGATGTCGGGGTTTTTTTTTCTTGCCGTCTTGCTTTGAGAAACATCAATTTGCAGTTTTGTGTTTTCTCTCCACCTTTCCCCAAGAAGCCATGGAGAAAGTAAAAACAAAGGAGCGCAGATTTATCCCGTGCTTCAGCGGGCCGATGACTGACAGGGCGCTCCGCTGCGCCTCCGCGGGGTGAGGGCTTAGCGACTTCGCTTGTTTATCAGCACCTGTCTTTTTTCTTCTTCTTTTTTTTCAAAGGCTGTCATGTGAGGGAGGGGGAAATGGCGGTTACAGATGACAGGTTTCCTCCCGTTACCCCCTCCACTCTGAACCGCGATCACCCAAGGGGGCCTACCGACTGACACGGCCTTGGGAACTGCCGGTAACCCGAATACATGCGTTTAAAAATGCTAAATGCGTGTCACCGTTCCAACCCGTGTGCCGAGTTTAGAGAGCGTTGGTACTAGCTGCGGCTTCTGGTGGTCTCTGAACATCATACTGCGCGCCAGTCCATACTAATTACGGTAAATCTGCAAATTGTGGCCGGGGTCTTTTATTTACTTAGGCTGCACAAACCACAGGCCTTTATTTGGGGCAGGCTTGTATTCGAGCCAGGCTTTTATTTCTTATTAGGCTTCTGTTGTAGAATTTTATTCTTAAGGATCTTTTTTTTCCTAAAGTGCGTTTTATTGTGAGACATACGTTTCGTTTGGAGCAGCATACCGGTAGGCTATCAAAAGATTTTCGCTTTGGTTTGGGATTTAATTGACTCTTGGACTGTTTGATTCTATTGCTAAATGTTGGGACTGATGGGCACTGAAATCTGGGGGGTATTTGATGGTTCACTGTTAAGCTTTATGTAGTTGAAAGAGTGTCGGGATTTCCACCCGTCTGTTTATTGCGAGCCAAGGCAGCCGCTTTCATTCATTCACTGAACGGTGCGCTGTGTTGTAAATACATGGAAACCTTATTGCGTAGCCAAGTAGCCTAAATTCCATCCATCCATCCATTATCTGAACCCGCTTATCCTGATCAGGGTCGCAGGGGGCTGGAGCCTATCCCAGCATACATTGGGCGAAAGGCAGGAATACACCCTGGACAGGTCGCCAGTCTATCGCAGGGCACACACACCATTCACTCACACACTCATACCTACGGGCAATTTAGACTCTCCAATCAGCCTAACGTGCATGTCTTTGGACTGTGGGAGGAAACCGGAGTACCCGGAGGAAACCCACGCAGACACGGGGAGAACATGCAAACTCCGCACAGAGAGGCCCCGGCCGACGGGGATTCGAACCCAGGACCTCCTTGCTGTGAGGCGGCAGTGCTACCCACTGCGCCATCCGTGCCGCCCCAAGTAGCCTAAATTGAGTTATTTTTTTTATTTTGCCTGATTTACTTTTTATTAAATTCGTAGGCTGGAATGCCTTGCGGCAACAATTGTGTTTAAATGTATACTGCTTCAGCCTTTGGCAAGCTACTCAGAAGGGGGTGGCAAGCGACTGGTAGCTTGAGAGCAACGTGTTGAAGACCCATGGTGTAGGACAACGACTTTTCATTGGCAACAGTATTAAACAACCAACAATATAAAATATTAAGAAGAGCTCTTTTATTTCATTGAGTTAAATCGAAACAATGTCTTCTAGTGCTCATGGACTGATAGCCCTACTGGTAGGCAATATTACCCCGGCTTGTATTTGGGGGCCGGCCTTTATTTGTCCGAATCGACCACGCCCCCGGCTATTATCCGAGGCCCGGCTTCAAATAGAATCCCGGACACAATTTGAGGATTTACGGTATATAAATGTTTAATTGGGCAAAAATTCCAATACCAACCATTATTATAACGAAACATTTCATTTTGTGTAGTCAAACAGTTAAAAAATAAAGCATTTTACATTAAAACAACAATGCATACATTTCATTTATATAATCCATTAAGATCAAGATTTCAAGTACAATGTTATTTTAAAATAGAAATCAAGGCCCATTTCACTAAAATGACGGAAATGGACCAACATTCACTTGATCGTTGACTTGCTGAGCGGTGTCGTGGGCAGTGGTCTGGTCTGGGAGGGCGCAGGTTTAACAGAAGGGACACAAGCTGCTCTCATTGGTCGAAATGCCATCTTACGGCGGTTGCGGCTCTGGGCCTGGGGGACGCGGCTATGAGTATCTGCACTGATGCACCCCAACTCAGAATGGGGCTACGCACATACAATTACCACACCGCCACACTTCTACCGAAAGGCAGAGAGAAAAACCATTCGGTTCAGGAAGGCCGACACACTCCACGCCGTCACCCACAGGCCGCATCAGGAATCTCCCACCGCTGTTGCTCAAGCTTGGGGGGGTTGTGGTTACCATGGGAGGAGGAGGTTACCAGTTACCACTAACGAGAGCTTATTGGCAGCATCGCAAAAAATCTAAAGACCAGTTCACATCTGGAGCAGCCCAACTATTTGAGGAATCCTGTTTGATATTGGGGTTTCGGTGCACAGCATTATGCGGCATCTGTTAGAACATTCACAGCGCCCATCGACGGGACACTAACTTTGACCTGGGGAGGGCAGTGAAAGGATGAAGGCTTGGCCTTCCACAGACGGCCCGTGTCTGATACTGCTGCAGACTGAGCTGAGCTTCACATTGGTGTCGGCTGAGCCGCGTTTCCCCCGTCACTGAACCATCGGATTATGAAAAGCGCAACAGAAATGCCGAGTATGAACATGATTATGTTCGTCAGCTAATGAGCGGTGGTGGTGGCGTTAGTTACGGGAGAGCAAAACCAGCACCCTCCCTAGTGCTTCTAGGATGGGACCAGACACTTGTGCCCAAACAGCAGAGTTTTACAAAATGGCCGAGAAGCGGAGGCAGACAAGTGCTCAAGTAGAGGACTCATCCTCAGCTGATGCGGCAGGCTGCCTACGCCCCCCCAACAAGGCTCTCCGCGGCCTTCCGTCCACCGAAGATGACATCATTGACCGAGACACCATCGTAGGAGGCCCCCACGAGGGTGAGTGGCAGGTTGTGGTGGCTGATGTAGTGCCTGATATTTTCTGCAACAAAAAAAAAAGAAGAAGAAAAGAAACAAAAAAAACAAACCTGAGACAATTGGAGAGTGACATGGAGACAGGAGGCAGGAGGGACACGCGTGACCAAGAGAACGGCACCGACGCGTGTTAAAGAGTGACCACACGCGTGCTGTAAGAACTTACGTGCAGGATGAAAACGTATTCTTACCAAGTCTTTTCCAGTGTCCTACATGATACTGAGGAATGCAGTCCTAAAACAACAAGAGCAGAGCGGAGTATATGTGAGACACAGATCATCACCAGGCTGCTTTCTGGCAAGGTCAGAACTGCACTGCCTTTTGAACACACAGTTTCACACAAGCACGTGTGCAGTAGGGGAGACTTGTACCCCGTTTCTCTCCAGTTCTGAAACATCCGTCCAGTATGGCTCACAACGCAAGGCCTTGCTTCTGACCTGAGCACAGATGATAAACCAAACCCCCAGCGTACAGCATTAGGTTACCCTCCAGGTTAGTGTACCGCCAAATGGATCCAATAACCTGCGTCCAGTAAAACCAGATTCACATCTGCATACGCCTCTACTGCACATCGTGACTCTCATTTCCCCTACAGAATGTCCACCATGACGTGCTGTGTGACATTCGATCGTTGTTTCAGGACTGCAGGTGTTAAAACGCGGTGAAACCAACTCCCTGCAAATCCCCACACACACCCTTAAAGTCTCCACTCCCAGTTCAGCGTTCACAACTTCCACAAAGTGAACAGTTCCGTGCAGAACTGCTGGAACTTCTGGCGAGTGCTGTGAATCGCCCCCCCCCCCCCCCCCAGGTAACCGCGACACACAGACGCCACGCCCGACACCCCGATCATACCAGCAGGGATAAACGACAACAAATCCACGAGGTACGCAGAGAGGAAGCCAGTCATAACGAAGCGGGAATTTCTGTTCGGAATTACATGACGGCAGCAGGAGGCGTGTCGGGGTCCCTGGAATACAGATGATCCCGTTTCGGGGGGGGGGCGGGGGTGGGCACTCCAGTACACTCTGGTCCTGGAGGATTCAAACCGGGGCCAGATTCCAGCCCAACCCCCCTGACCTCTCCTCCATGTCACTCAGCAGACTTCTCTGACGACGAGCAACACGCCAGGGAGGGAAAAATAAATATGAATGAATGAATAAATGGATAATGGGGATTTATCCATCTGCCGAGATATTCATCAGCAGGCCTGGGTCTGTTTGCTCCGGTCTTTACCACTGGGACTGCCGCAAACTGTGGCTAAGAATGCCAGCTCCCAGGCACAGGGCAAACGAGGACCCCTGGTGGTCAGAACAGGTCACGGCAGCGGGGAAAGGTCATCTCTCAAGTTCATGTTTTAATAATAACAATATAGAAAAATGTGTACTGTATATTCGGCATAGTATCGATTAAAAAATAACAAAGCTGAAAGTTTTAACTTAAAAGTGTTTCAGTGGGTACACACAATACATAATGTATAGATGCTTCCCATGGCGATTTTCCATTACAATATTACTGTTCCATGCCAGCGCATTATGAGTCAGTATATTGAGATATAACGGCGTGATTTCATCAGATTAAATTCATTCATCTCCAGCATGGCACCTCAAACCTGAAGGGACACATAAGTCCACTGGACTGCATTAAGCTCTGTAAACCGTGTTACCTTCAGTGAGCGGAATGACTCAAAAGCACTCGCCACAAAATCAGAATCTTCCAGGCTCTTCCTCCACCCCCCTCCCCCCCCCCGCCCCCCCGACATGGAGTTTCCAAATCCCATCTAATCCATGCACCCATAGGGTTGAACAGCGATAGGTCGGAAGACTTCGTGTCACAAAACTGTCCCCGTTCTCCTCGCAGAAGCCGCAAGGATGTGAAAGGCACAAACGCAATCCCTGACCACGCCCAGAGGATGTGATCGCTCCTGATTTTTCAGAATTAACCCGGAAATTCTGAATGTTTTCCCCTATGCTGGTATGGTCTGCAGCACATTGCTCTTGTAAATCAGGCGAATGATCATGAACTCTCGCCCGAGATCAGGAGCGTCTCCTAAATTAATGCAATGTAATGAAGCTGAAACAACCCAGGACACAGGTCAATAGAAGCGCTTGCGCTCTTTGACAGCCAACACATCAAGGGTCAAATCCTAACCAGGTGATATCACATCCCTGGATTACAAACCCTAAAGAGTAGAGTGCTTTTCTTTGGAATTTTTTCTCAGAATTCAAAAAGGTACAGTGTTCTAGAACTCCATTGCTTTGAATCACCAGTAGTGATCGTTGCATCAGCATTAGAATGTTGAGTTGAGAGCATTCTAATCCCGTACGTGTGACGCCACGCGTGATGACACGTGTGAGGTCACGTGTGAGGTCATGTGTGAGGTCACGTGTGAGGTCAGGTTTGAGGGCACGCACGTGTGAGGTCATGTGTGAGGGCACGTGTGAGGTCATGTGTGAGGGCACGTGTGAGTGCATGCACGTGTGAGGTCACGTGTGAGGTCATGTGTGAGGGCACGCACGTGTGAGGTCGTGTGATGACACGTGTGAGGGCACGTGTGAGGTCAGGTTTGAGGGCACGCACGTGTAAGGTCATGTGTGAGGTCATGTGTGAGGGCACATGTGAGGTCACGTGTGAGGTCAGGTTTGAGGGCACGTGTGAGGTCACATGTGAGTGCATGCACATGTGATGTCATGTATGAGGGCACGTGTGAGGTCACGTGTGAGTGCATGCACGTGTGAGGTCACGTGTGAGGTCACGTGTGAGTGCATGCACGTGTGAGGTCACGTGTGAGGTCACATGTGAGTGCATGCACGTGTGAGGTCACGTGTGAGGTCACGTGTGAGGGCACGTGTGGAAGGGTTGAACAGGCCGGCAGCCCCGCCGGTGACGGCCGTTACCTTGAGGACGGCGGCGGAGCTCCACAGCGGCTCTGCGCTGACCCCCAGCTGCGCGCGCACCGCCTGGGTCGCCCGGTCCACAATGCATCTCTCCGTCACGTCCTCCGCGTTTCCGAACACCTCCTGGAACCACGCCCCTCCCATCATCACCTGGGGGACGGGTGTACACGCACCGTTATTCCGGAAAACAATCTGCAGGTTGTTTATAACGAGGCAGGAAGAAGAGTGATAGGCCCAGAAACATCACTGAAGTCACAGGTAAGTTTCAGTCAGTTACAGAGCCAACCACAAAAATAGTCATTTTGATGTCATTTATAATTAATTTATTAAATTCAGTCGCATTTCATTGCATTTACATAGGATTCAGGAACAACCAACCAGCCGGTTGGTATGTAAGTGGGTAGCTTGTCAGGTGAGGTGAGTGTTTTTATGGCTGATGGCACATCTAGTCAACTCTCAATCTTTTCAACCATGAAGGACGCACGTAGGCACACACACACACATTTCAATGCTCCTGCGGCTTTGTGCATCACTGTCTCTGACGCGGCACTTTACAGTGTTCCTGTGTTTCAGAGGAAGAAGGAATGCACAGTAAATAAATAATGACTGAATGGATGAAGAGCTCTGAATAATTCAGGAACGGTTTGTCTGAAAGCCATAAGGCGTAACTAACTGGGTGTTATTTATAAGGTTAATAAAGGTAAGAGGTGTCTTAGTGCTGCTAAAAACCCTTCAAGATGTTCAGTCCAGCTGAGCAGATTTGTGTGTCTTGTGTATATGCGCACGTGTGTGTTACACGTGTGGTGTTTTTTTTGTGTGTGTGTGTGTGTGTGTGTGTATGCATATGTGTGTGTGCATTTTGCGTGTTGCGGTATTACTATTTAAAAAATAATAATAATAATCTGATAATCAAATAGGCCCTGGTCCATATGTTTGTTGTGCAGGTAGCAGTTGAAATTGTACTTCCCTCTAGGGCCTTTCAGCGCACTTATCCCTGGTTATGGGTATGCACTTTGCACTTTGTTGTACGTCGCTCTGGATAAGAGCATCTGCCAAATGTCATTCATGTAATGGAATGTGTCTGTATGTGCATGTGTGTGTGTTATACGTGTGTTTTTTGTGTCTGTGTGCGTGCATGTGTGTCTGTATGCGTGTGTGTGTATATATGTGTGTGCATGCATTTGTGACTGTGCCGTGTGTGTGTGTGCTTGCATGTGTGTATATATATATGTGTGTGTGTGTGTGTGTGTGTGTGTGTTTGTGTGTGAGTGTGTGCATGCGTGTGTGCTTGTGTGTGCTTGTGTGTATATATATGTGTGTGTGTGTGTTCATGTGTCTGAGTGCGTGCATGCTTATGTGTGTGTGTGTGTGTGTGTGTTTGTGTGTGAGAGTGTGTGCATGCTTATGTGTGTGTGTGTGTGTGTGTGTGTGTGTGAGACGTGTGTGTGTGCTTGCATGTGTGTATATATCTGTGTGTGTCTGTGTGTGTGTGTGTGTGTGTGTTTGTGTGTGAGAGTGCGTGCATGCTTATGTGTGTGTGTGTGTGTGTGTGTGTGTTTGTGTGTGAGAGTGTGTGTGTGTGTGTGTGTGTGTGTGACACGTGTGTATCTCACCGTGAGCCTGGTTGTTGAGGCTCCTGGGCGGTTGTGTTGGGGGAAGGCCACAGAATCGTACACCACACCCAACACACCTCTGTCCTCAGAAGAGGGGATCAGGTGACCAAAACCCTGCAAAAACACGGGTCAACACCGAATAACAGAGTCACCTGTCAGCCAACTGTGTTTACACTGCAATGGTACACTGTCAACATAACACACCACCTTGTATTAATTATATTCATTCTTCATTTAATATAGCACCTGACCGTGAAAAAAAACACCTTAAATGTTTCATTTCAGGTAGAATAAAAGAGGCGACCTGATATGGGTCTGGCTGATTAAAAAACATAAAGCAGCAGATACAGCCAGGGTTCAAGTTCTATCTCCACCGACCTTCTTCTGTCAATTATTCCTTTTATCTCCATTTCACACGATCCCCTTGTTTCACTCATTTCTCCCGGGCCCTCCCCATCCACAGGAGGTGAGGAATGCATCTTACTGGGACAGGAAGCACGGAACCCTCGTACTCCAGGTTGACCACAGCAACGGTGACCATGGCGATCTGGCGCAGCTGATCTGACAGGGGCTGGGCAGTAGGGGGCAGTGCTGAGGCCAGAGCTGTACGAGAGATGAACATACCAAACAGCCACGGGCTCGTTACAGACGGAGACTGCATCCGGGAGCACATCTCTGACAGCTGAAAATAAATGACCTGTATTCTTTTGGGATTAACACAATGACAAACGTTCACTTTGTCATTTTGAATGTTGCAGCTGGAAAAAAAATGAATGGTCCTCTATAAAAGCTAAACTGCTTCAGAAGCAGCACCGTCATAAGCAGTACATAGTACCATAGTAAGCAGTACATAGCACATTCATAAGCACTACATAGCACCATCATAAGCAGTACACGCGCATGCTGAAATGTTCATGCCAGCAAAGGCAAATGGGCACATGGTGCTGCATTAATGGTGATACGTGCTTCATGAATATTTGCAGTTACTGACGTAAGCATTAACAAATGACTAAGTCGCCCTTGTGAATGAGCCACGTAGGCGCTTATAAGTGGGGTATGTACTGCTTTGAGTTGTAAGGCACAAGGCCTGCGGCGTGCCCTTACCGTGAGCGGGGAGGGCCGAGATGACGTGGTCGGCCGTCACGGTGCCGTCAGGCAGCGTAATCTGAAACGGGGTGCACGTAAACGGTAAACGGTAAACGGTCGCCATTTATATAGCGCCTTCATCCAAAGCGCTGTACAATTGATGCTTCTCATTCACCCATTCACACACCAGCAGCGATTGGCTGCCACGCAAGGCACCAACCAGCTCATCAGGGGCATTTCAGGGGTTAGGTGCCTTGCTCGGGCACTCTTCGAAACACCCAGGGCGGGAATCGAACCGGCAACCCTCCGACTGCCCTTACCGCCTGAGCCAATGACGCCGTACGTCAGCACACGGGTCAAACATACCGTAGACGGCCATAAATCACAGGCTGATGCACCGCTACTCACAGGGATGGCTTCCCTGCCTCGGTCGTTAGCGTAACAAGCTCCTCGCCGTCTAATTAAGATACATCAGATCTAACGATGGACGATTTACCC